>NW_011368153.1:318929-338151 GCF_000735185.1 Notothenia coriiceps | reverse complement strand
GAGGCCCGGCGACCCCCCCGAGGTCTGCAGCGTGTCGTCGGACACTGTGACCTTCGGAGACGAGAGAGAGAGCATCCTGTGATGTCATCCAGCCTCTCAGCCAATCAGAAGCCTCCGGGGGATAAAAGTCAGCCAATCAGGAGCCTCCGGGGGATAAAAGTCAGCCAATCAGGAGCCTCCTGGGGATAAAAGTCAGCCAATCAGGAGCCTCCGGGGGAGACAAGTCAGCAAATTAAGAAATAAATTAGAGATTAAAGACAAACATTAGGAGAAGAAAAGTTAGAAGAAATCTGAAAAACACAAATTGGGTTTTGTTCAAATCTATAAAGTTAAACAATACAACTAGAAACCTTTAGGAGGTCAATGATTCTCTTTAAAGATTAAAGTCCTGAACTTTAAATAACCAAATAATGCTAAATATTTAAGAGACAGAACATTTTAAATATTCAGAAAATAAAGTCCGGAATTTTTTATCAAAATCACAAAATATACAGAATAAAAGTAAAATCTTCAGGATTGAAAACATTCATGAACTCAAAGGAACTCAAAGGAACTCAAAGGAACTCAAAAGGAACTCAAAAGAACTCAAAAGAACTCAAAAGAACTCAAAAGAACTCAAGAGAACTCAAAAGAACTCAAAGGAACTCAAAGGAACTCAAAGGAACTCAAAGGAACTCAAAGGAACTCAAAAGGAACTCAAAGGAACTCAAAGGAACTCAAAGGAACTCAAAAGAACTCAAGAGAACTCAAGGGAACTCTAAAGAACTCAAGAGAACTCTAGGGAACTCTAGGAAATGAAAAGAAGATAATTGATTTAAAAATAGAAAATCTTATTAAAAGAGAATGATGGAAATATTCTCTGAGATTAAAGTCGTGAAGTTTTTCAGAATAAAGCTCTGATAATAAATCAGTAAATTATCCTTTGAGCTTCTGATGAAGAGTTTTAATATTTAAAGTAAACAGAATTCAGCGTTCGGTGTAACATTTAAGAAGAAAACGTAATGTAAGAAAACTTGTTTTGGTTCCTGCATGTCGATGTTTAATCTCTTAAAAACAAACTAAAGTCAATCTAAAAACGTTTCTGTCGTTTTTTAATACTGTGAAAAAAATAACTGTTATTACATTTTCTTCAGATGTTTAAACCTGAAAATAATATTTATTAAAATTAGAAAAAAAATTAAAAATATTCCCAGATAACATATTCATGAGACATTCCCACTCTTGTCTCAGAATTCACACTTAAATCTCCAAATGTCCAAATTCCCAATTAAAAAAAATTTCTCCAAAATTCTCACCTAATCTCAGAATTTCTAGTGTTAAGTGTTTAATGGTTAGTGGTTAGTGGTTAGTGTTTAGTGTTAAGTGTTTAGGGTTTAGTGGTTAGTGGTTAGTGGTTAGTGGTTAGGGTTTCGTGGTTAGTGTTTAGTGGTTAGGGTTTAGTGGTTAGTGTTTAGGGTTTAGTGTTTAAGTGTCGTGTTTTAATCGGGGAGCTTTTATTCTGAAATTTCACTTAAATCCTTGTTAAAAGTAAAAAGTCGACTGAAACTCAGAAGACCTCTTTATTGAAATTACATCAAACATTTAATTGAAGTTTTAGGGAAATTGAGAGAAAACACATTGATAGTATTTTTAAAAATGTGTTTTTATAAATATTACATTATAGAGGAGATGTTTCCAAAGTGCTGAACATCAACAAACAAACAAACAAACAAACAAACAAACAGAGGGGGAGGAAACAGAATTTCAGAATAAAGCGTCTGATGAAAGTGAAACAACGTGAAGAAACAAACAATGAACTAAAGGATCAGATTGAAATCAGAGTTAAACTGCATGCTCTGATGTTTATCCTGCTGTGAAATAAAAGAATTCAATCTGGAAGTTTCTCTGACTCTTTATTATTTAAATATGATTTAAAGGTTTTACTGAAGAACTGGCGCCTTTCATAGCACCAAGGACACCTAACAGGACCCAAGGACACCTAACAGGACCCAAGGACACCCTACAGGACCCAAGGACACCTTACAGGACCCAGGACACCCTACAGGACCCAAGGACACCTTACAGGACCCAGGACACCCTACAGGGCCCAAGGACACCTTACAGCAGGGGTTCCCAGAGTGGGGGTCGCGAGATGATTACAAAATAAAAATAGAATATTTAAAATAATAATTTTTTTAATAAAAAAAAAAATTATTATTAATAATAACGTGTGCATAGACATTTTTCAGGGGCGGACTCTTCCCGGGGGAGCTTGCCCCCGGACCCCCCTAGAGGAGGTGAGGTCCACACACCACCTATAAAAATAGCACTTGACCCCTGCTTACACCTATATGCCGTGAGCTGATTATCGAGCCTTCATTGTAACTGTCACACTGTGTATTTGCGTGGGGAGTGTTGCAGTCGAAAATTCCACTGTAGCGACCGGTACATTAATGGGAAACCCTAAATGTTTGAGCACCCTCTATGAAACGTCAAGCTACCCCACAGCACCCCCAAAAGAAATCTCTCGCGCCGCCACTGAGCCTGACTATTTGTGTTGGGGGGGCCCGACTTTTTTTTTTCTCCAAAGGGGGGGCCTGACAGAAAAAGTTTGAGAACCACTGATTTAGCCTAAGCCTAACAATGGGGGACATCAAGCATCTGCCTCAAGCACCTTCCTGTATCTTGTATGCTGTTTGTACATGCAAACCTTTTCCTTTCTTGGTTAACAGGGACTCTAGTCAGCATTAAGCAATTAGGTTTGCTTTCAAAACATAACTTGGAAAAGTTAGTTTCAATTTCTAATAGACATGGCTGCTTAGACACAGCTTATTGCAATAACCCTTGTTTTAATCATCGATACTCAGATTTTGTACAGTTTTTATTGAACGATTTTCTGAATAATCCAACCCAATATCTGTGAGACACCCAAGCATAATAAAGTTTCTAGGTTGGTTGAGGCCAGATGTGTGCAATGGGAAACATCCACTATGATTCGTACTGTAACTTCAGAGCCATTAAGCATCAGCTAGCTACAGTATATGACTTAGTCTCCCCTTTAGGACATTATCACCTTGTCCAGTCCTCTGAGGACCCTCCTCTCCCTGTGGGCCAGCGCTTCCTGCTAGCGCTAATTAATTAAGAGGGCAGGTTGGCCACAGTGGAGAGCGGGCCCACAGCCTTTTCATCTACCAGCAGACAGGATGCCTAGAGACTTATCCCCTCCTCTCCCAATAATGCCACTGCACAGCCTAAAGAAGTCAGTAGAGATTTAGGAACCGGTATGAAAACTTTACTGTAATGGGAATAAGCGTTTGTAAGAAGACATCTATTTTTCAACTCCTGCAAGCTTGCTATTACTGCCTGTCTGCATTGTGCGTCTTGTTAATAACATGATAAGGACACCCACCCCTAGACCTTACTGTATGTAGTGATACTTATAACCTAGACCTTTATATTACAATACACCACTTAACAGCGCTACATCATGCACGTGGTTCTCAAACACAATATATAAAAAGTGTCGGAGGGAAATAGAGCTGGGAAGCAAGTGAGGGAAATAATACGACCACATTTAATGAAAGGTTAAATTTTCATTTACTCACTATTGACTGAGCTGAAAGGGCCATTATTTATTGTATTGGCATGATGTGGCCCATTAGTGCTGTATTGGAATTGGTTTGGCTTCTTTCTCCCTGACTCTCTTGTTCAGCGTTGTGAGATCGCTCCAAGCTAAAGTGTGAGGAAAGACCTGTTTGTGTGTGTATGTCCTATGTGTGTGTATGCGTTTTCACATGTGTGTGAGAATTTGTATGCCGAACTCCTCAAACTTTCCCCCAATGAATTCCTTTTGTTCATTAATGCATCTTCACATATCGCACGGTGATTCTGTCATCGATCTGTTGTTCCCACGATCCCACTGACACATCAATGACAATCTAATTCCGTTCAACGGATTTTATCGGCCGCTGTCTCCGCAAAGTGACAAGACACATTGCGGCCGTGCGTAACCTAATAAAAGGGTGCTCGGCTCAATCCAGATTAAGTCACGAGACACTGTGGCTCCAGAAGCGCACGGCACATTCATTTAGAGAGGCCTTCTAATTGGGGTCGGTGGAAGGGAGGCAAGAGGTGTGAACGTTGCTTTGTTTGAATTCATACAAACCCCAAAGACCATTTATAAGCATCCCGGTGTACACAACACATTATTGCAATAATGAGGCAGCATCTACATAATTCCACGCTTAAGAAGAGGACCCTGAGGCCAAACTTTCCCAAATATTCAAACTCAAGATCAGGTCAATAGCTCTCAGGGTAATAAGGCTGTTTAGACCTCTTGTCTGTTTTTTATATTCTTGCTTAGAAACAGTACATTGAAGCAGAATTGAAACCCCTGATCTGCAAGTCAGGAGGGGTTTGACCTTGCTGTACCAAAGTCTTGCTTTTAACAACATTCGTAAAGTGCTCAATTTATCATATTGAAAAATGAAAATGAATGCACAATGGAAATCAATAGAAATTGACATCTACAATGACTTATTAATAGGTATCACAAATATCTGAAAGAAGCTGGTTTTCCCTAATGTAAGCATATGTGTGCCTTTTTTCTTCTTCCTTGTTTAGGGCCCATTGCTTTTAGAATGCTAGCTTGCTGAAAAAAAGTCTGAATTGTTGCCGTGTTCAATGGCCCCTGGAAACTTTGGTGACTATAAAGACACAACTTTTTGAGGTTCGGGAATGTATAATACGAATGGAGAGTAGGTTGCTTCTTTGAAAAACTCCTTGTATACCCAAAATAAAGGTTGCTATCTCAAGGGTGAACATGCTAGAGCCATTTTCTTTGTCAGCCTTTCACTGGTTTCACCAACTGGGAGAACATGGAACCTGTGGAGCATATTTTCCACTGCCGTTGTTGGGTGCCATTTAAAATTTTATTTGAGCTATAAAGCAATATGGAATACCTGTATTGGCTTACAATCTAAATGCAGTGTAAATGCAACTTGCAGCTTCTCAAAATGAACATTTATTTGAGCTAGAATGCTGTAACAACATTCACTTCACGTAGGAATCTGTACTGCTGTTACCTGATTTTAAGAGCAGAGTAAGTCAGGCCTTCTGCATGCACTATTTGTGAGATTTGATCAAGGAAAGTCAAATGAAAGCACTCTGACAGAGGGCACCAGATGGCCTGGGCTTTAGACAGACTGGCATGGCTAGAACGACTCCTCAGTGTCACATTCACATGGACATGCGTTCACAGAAGAGCTCATTTAAACTTAGGTACACAAACACACATTCTCAGCAGTGTCACAGAGGTCAATGTGCTAAGAAGGGCAATGCCACTGTGAGTGCCATCTGGCAAAGTGGGGTCAAGGTTACTCCAAAATGAGCCAACTGAGCTCACTCCGAGAACATTGGCCTATGTTAGTGAAGATTTGCTCTAGATTTAGCAGGTTGCAGTGTAGTGGAATGTTAATTGCTTTGCATCGTGGTCTTAAACGCATTAAAATGCATCCCAGTTCCGCATGTTCACCTCCACAGAACACACTTACCTGAATGCTCTTCAAATCTTACGACACTGTCAATTCCCCTTGACACGCTTTCTTTCCCCCCGTTTCCTAAACTCTACATAAACAGCGTGTGGCTTTACAGCCTTGTTTTGTGTCTGTCGGCGCGCTGTGCCAGCATCCGACACAAGCTCCCTGCCACTTTCACAGGCTGTAAACATCTGGGCACGGCCTTTCATCTGGTCAATGTGGCAAGGGGACCCAGGGGCTCTGGATTAGCATCACGATAAAAACAGGCTCCTGCTCTTGGTTTAGCAAGCTCCGAGGCCCGGCGCTGTGACAAGCTTGTGTTTAAAAAAAGCAAAAAAAAGAAACCGCTTTACAGGCCAGCGTCACAAATTAATAGTTTCCTCCAGAAGGCGAACTTGTTCCAGAGTAAGCTCATTAATTCAGCATTACAAATGGCCAGAACTAAGAGCTATTGTGTTCCTATTTATTTTCCTTTTTAAGTTGTAGTACATATTGTGTTGTAGTATTGGAAGAAAAAACATGACTTTTTTTAGGTTATTGATGATTCAGGAGATTTTGTATATAAAAGGCATATTCCTCAAGTGCAGAGTTAATATAATTATACATTCTTTCATGGCACCCCTGCTTGATTGGATTGTGTAGGAGTGATAAAAGCAAAAGTCATGAGTTAGACTCAAAACACTGCGATCCCAAAGCATGCACCCCATCCAACAGTCCCCCTCTGCCCCAGGTTTTTAACTTCACAGTAAATCTTCAGAAGCAAGGTGTCAGTCAGCACCAGAGTCATCACAAGAGATGATGTCATTCATCTATCCATATATAGAGTCATATGGACGCGGATATGTCTACAGTGTGTTTTATCTCACTGAAAGGGCAAGTGATTTTCTTTCACCGCCGTGTCAGGGTTGAGATGGACTGCGGTTCAACAACATTAATATTTAAGGAACCCTGGCAACCGGTCTCACCCTCATTTATTATTTGGGAGCTTCCTGACACTCACGGATTGTTGTCCCTGGCTCACACAGCATCGAAATCTTACCCCCATATTGTGAAATAGCAGAGATGCTCATAGTTGATCTAATGCATCTGTTCCTGATAGCTCTGATTCCTTGCTTGATGAGCCTTTGCCCAGACGGGGTCCTGCAAATATGACCTCATCATTTGCTATGCATTTGTATTTGCAAATATGGACCAAGTGAAATAACATGCAGAGTCTGTTGAGGTAATTGTCCCTCTACATGGCTTGCATGATGATCAGATGATTTCCCACTTGACGATTGCCACAAGGGAACATTTTGATGTTCTTTCAGCCGTAGTTTAAAATGATGTTCCCATATACAGCACGTGTGCACGGATCTCAACAGCAGTGCTCCTCAATCTCACACAAGCAGACTCGCATACCTGGAAATGATTTTAAGGACTCGGGGGAATGTGGCCCAGCCGACACCCCAGTTCTGATGAAGCAGCCCCCTGCCCCTACCCTTTCCTTCAGCCCCAACCCACCACCTCTGTGTCCTGTTTTCTGGGGCCCCCTAATGCATCCCCAGAGCAGACGCTCTACAACATGCTGGAGCAAATCAAGGATTGACCTGAAGCAGTTATGTGCTGTAGAACATTATATTCTCATCCGGGTGGCGTGGCGACTGTAAAGAACACTCTGTTTGCCGTGAAACATGGCTTTGCTTATGCGCTCTGCTGCACGACCAGGCGCCACCACGCTCGTACATCAAGCGCCGGCCTTGTCGCTCGCTTTATTGAGAGGGAAAACAAAGGGTTGAGCCGGTTGGAATCATTTTTTCTCGGGACGATTTTTCAAAACAGCACCAAAAGCTTTCCTTTTGGGGTTTCGGGGTGGCCAAGGAGGAGAGCACAGAGCGATAAAATTGATGAATGGCAGATTGATGGATTTCATTCCCTCACTGAGGAGGAAAACAAAAGGGATGCACATAAGGTTTTTTATGTTTCCAGAGTTGGAGAAAGTTACTTATGACAGATGGAGGCGCTTGCTTGCACATTTCCATGCACAAGTGATAATAGCAGGTAGTTTTAGGGATAGTACCTGCAGAGATCTTTATTTATTGAGCCAGTTGGACAAATGTAAGGGACAGGAGGACAGGGAAATGATGTCTTTGGGAAATCATCTGTATAGCCTAAATGTGGACATCTGTCTTTATGTGCAGAGATCTCACAAATGCAGGATGCAGGATGAAATTTGTATTCTAAACCTTGTAAAAAATAGTGGATATATATATATACGTTTTTGTTATCATTCACGGTGTTACAGCCTGGATAAAACTAAAATGTGTCTAATTACCGCACTTAGGTTGCACACCTTATTCACCAAACGAGTTGCAGCTGTGTAGTAAGCTACAGCTGATCTGATTCTTAAAATGATTGTCAGCCCATTAAATCACTTACAATCAGCAAAGCTAGCTTCACTTTACAAACAAATTGTTAAATAAGTTTGGACGATTTTGCGAATCTTCATGGTCCAACCCAGCAACTCCATGGAATTGAAATGATGGACAATAGCCAAAAAATGAAGAGGGGGAATGTTGGAGTGATCAGTCCATGCATGCACCAGCAGATTTAAACATTCACCGTTACCTGCAGCTAGACAAAGGATGTTTAGCTTCTACCAAAATCCCAACAACCCGAAATGGAATAAACATAAGCGCCAAACCAAAGTAGCGTCAAAAAGATTCCTCCAAAACAAAAGGCTTACAAACCAACCAAGTTATCCCAAGACTTGCAGCACAATGAGGCAAGCAAACTGTAGAACCAAGCTCGCCCAGCAGCCACAACTTAAATAGACCATACACAGCCAAGCAACTGCAGCCATGTCCCTCTAATTACCTCCCCTGAAACGTACTAAACACCCCCCTAGTCATCCCATTTGTTAAAGCCCGCCTCAATGGCTGAAAAAAAGGTTCAAGACCAGACAAGTTTAAATGTAACAAAAAGCATATTAAAATACATTTAAAAGTTATCACTTTGTTTGCGTTACGTTTCCTTCAAAATGTATACTGTTGAAAATCAGCATGTGAACATAATTTCTATGAGACGTCATGAAGTTTATTATACAGTATGACTGAGAAAATGTATTACACCCCCTCAGTGTGGATAATATTATTATGTAACGGCCTGACAAACACTAAACAACAGGTTGGTAATAAATGCAAAAATATTTCATTTTGAATTAATTACCTTTGAATAAAAAATATCATATTTAATCACACAACCTCAATTTGTCCCCCTTGCGTTCTGTCTCCCAGTCGATACGAGGCCTTAGACTTTAATAATGAGCCATTAAACAATGTGTTTAGTAAATTGATCTGTGAAGAAACACACAATCACCAACATCCACTAATGAGTTACCATTCGTCTCAGAGAGCGAGGAAGAGACACGGCCCTTCATCCCTCTCTTTTCATTTATTACGCTCTCTTTCACTTCCTCTTTCCATCCTTAGAGTCCTTTTCCCCATCTCATCCAAAACTAACTATCTGTCCATAGCTCACCATCGCCTGCTACATTTCCCCCCCCCCTTCTTCCTAAAGGACACAGGTGACTGAACCCATGACTGTCCTGGCGTCGGAGGATGATACATAACAGCTCAGCCTCGAATGACAAATCCAGCCGACACTGGGCCGAGAAGAGACATATTGATTTTTCAATGATTAATAAGTGGAAAATAATTGTGTTTCATTAAGATGGATGGAGTTTCATTTAGTCCTGTCGACTCTTCTTCACTTCAGCGCCAGGGAGGCAATCAAATCTACCGCAACCTGTTAGCCTGCTATGGCAACAAGGCCGGCCACATGTGTTTCTCCGTGTTTGTGTTTGTGTGTGTGTGTGTGTGTGTGTGTGTGTGTGTGTGTGTGTGTGTGTGTGTGTGTGTGTGTGTGTGTGTGTGTGTGTGTGTGTGTGTGTGTGTGTGTGGAGAAGGAGAGCAATGTGACGGGGAGATGAGAGTCTTTCTCTCAAAGGCTGCACATTTACTGGCAGCCACATTAGACCCCATAGAGAGATCACATGTCGACCACAAGAACTCAACGTGAATATTTCGACAACACTGATTGTGTTTACATGCATTCAGATTTCCCCCTTTGAGCAACAATTTTCATCCTGGTTTTAGGTCAGCATTTTGGAAATATCAACACTTGGTCAGAGTAACCCTGCTTAGCTCATGCACTTATTATGTGAAACTAGAAACCATCGGTGGGGATGATCTTTGGGAATCAAAGAGCTTCATCCTGGACTCACTCACCATTTTGCGGTTATGCAGATCACAGAAGAGGAAGAGAATCCAATTTCCTCACTGATAGGAGTTTTAACATACACTTAACTGTACTGCAGCTACGGAAAGTGGAACAACTTCACTCTGTCATCCTTACTCTAACCTTCACATATTGATTGTTGCAAGACCAGGCATGTTGCTTAATTATGGGAAATTAGGGACTTCTCTAACTAAAGGAGATAACAAATGTTGATTGAAAGCAGGTAACCTTTAAAAGTACTCAGATAAACAAATGTGTAGGCTGTACGTGCAGTGCATTGTGGGTACATTTTGATACGCTGTTGTGCAGTATTTAGCAGGCGGTAAATGAACACTGGCCACCGGCCAAGCGCTCGCAAATTTTGTTAGTGGCCAGTGAATCTGTCTAACCTTGTTATGAGCTGTGTTGTTGGAAAATCATATGCAGACACTGGGCGCAGTGAAAGGGATAGTGTTTCACAGTTTCGCAGCTTTGTATATTTCCAATTAAAGATGATTACACATGAAACGTAATCTGACATATTTAAAAAATGTTTATTATTTACCCCTAAAGACATCTAGATTTTTCCGCCCTCGTACTAAGATAAATATGTCTTTACAGGGCATAGAAAAAATAGTCATTTATATTTTAAGACAGTGTTGTTAACTGGTTACATAGCATTAAGATATTTAATTTATCAAATTACTTTTCATGCAAACTCAACAAAGACCTTTATGGGAATATAACTAATATCTAGGAAACCCATGTTATGGAAAGTAACAAGTGATACAAAATAAATGTAGTATTTAAACAAATTGACTGGGAGATTATACTGAAGAGATTATTTTTATAATTTAATGAACCAAAAACAGGCCTCACCTTTTGTTTTAATGGAGGAATCACCGCACACGTAGACATTTATTATCAGATAGATCAATGCAAATGCCCAAAATACTCTACATCAACCACTACCTGATCAAGTGCTACATTTTGTCCATTGAATAAGACGTAATAACATTATCCTGAGGGATAAAGCCATACAAGATAGGGCCTTGTTTGAAATGAAGGCATCGGAGGAGCGGGGGGAGGGTTGGGGCACCCTGGCCCTCCATCCCAGCATCCCTGTGTATCACTTTAATGTTCATATAATGACATCCCCTCCAAGTTTGTGTCATGGGCCATCAACAATCATAATTGTAAAGTGATTCATTGACTGATGTTGTCAACAGTGCTACTGTCAAGAGAAACTGATACCAGAGGAAGAGAATAGGGCCCTCTAATGAATATATCAATAACCAGTGACAGGTGAAGGAGTACTCCTGACGAAATTTCAAATAAGCGCTAACACCTCTCGTTGATGCCTTCATTTGTTTTGCCTCTGCACGTTCTGTCGAGACGAGAGAGGAGAAAAAACTCAATTTACTGCAAAATGTCTTGTTATAAATACATTTTTATTAAGATTTTCAATTATTTGTATTGTAACTGAAAAAAGAAGTTTGATTTTAAATTCTAAATGGCACATTTTTTAAATTGGATTCTCGACTTTGTTCTTGGTGACTGTTTATTTAACTTGTGTCGGACCTCTCCACTCTGAATATACATATATTACATTTGGATGCCATGTGGCAGAACAATATGTGATACCACCAGACTCTCAGAAACGGTAGCTCACTTCAACATTCGTCCATATCAAGGACACCATAAGTGCGAACCTCAGATTGCTAGGGGACCGATTTGTCGCCTTTCGCCCTGTGTGAGTGTTTGTGTTTGTCTTTGTGTCTGTGTATAATCACCTGCACACTTCACAGGGGAACGCTAGTGATACATCACCCAAATGAGGTCCAGTCGGGGCCATGATCCATCAGCTAGTGTCTAGTCTAACAGCCAAGGTAATGAGAAAGGAACCTATGCAACATTGATGGGGCGGGGGCGCAGACAACTCATGGACAATGCTATTGATGGCTGACCATCACTATTAATGGCTGTTTTAGGGTTATGACACGGAGAAAAGAATGGACTTGGATGCCCATTTGTATTTTATTTTTTTAAATGTAATTGTCCAATGTCCACACACACTCATCTCCTGCGTACACCCGCCACCCTCACCCCGACTGAGGAATAAAAACCTGGCCGAAATGCAATTAAAGGGGCACTGTGGAGCACCATTGTGGCATCACGCCGGGGCTACCTCTCTCCGCCTGCTGCATTAATAGGGTTTCAATTGCCAGCGCCCGCTTCTTAATGGCTGATTTATTTCATTTTAATACCCTTGTCATGAGGTAAGGCCTCGACTGTGGGTCGCATAATAGGGGGCTATTTTCTTCTCTTTCTCTTTCTCCAGCGGGAATGCTTGGCTCTAAAGATCTCCATTTGATATGTGGGCCACAACCCTTTTGACTAAGGCAGTGGGGGTTGATGAGGTTGGGGGGATGGGATATTTTGGAATATAAGAAGTGTTAAACATACATATTTACAATTACTTACTTCTTAAAGATAACTTGCATGCAATCCAACTGTTTTTATTTTTAGTACGTTGCTCAAAGTTGGTTTTTGACGTAAAGGGGACATTAGGATTAACCATATTACTTTATAATCAGTTAAAGAGGCCATATTATGCTATTTCCTTTCCTTCAGTGTGTTATATAGGTTTTTGTGCATGTCAATGGTCTGCAAAGGCTAAAATCCCAAAGTTACTCTACCATACACCCCCCCCCCCCCTGCATGACATGCCTCAATTGGACTTCTTTGTTTACTTATGTAACATAATGACATCACTATGTAATACTCCTTGCGTTTCAACACATTGCACGTGATAGGCTATGGAGGAGGACATTTCCGACACATCTCTAAGCGGTTGACCAATCACAACAGAGCCGGCCAGCTAACCAATCAGAGCAGACTGGGCTCTAGTTTCAGACAGAGGGTGAAAAGAGGTGCTGCAGCACAGGCAGTATGAGAAAAATAAAGAGCTTTAGGATGTAAACATGTCACAGTAGAGGCACAACATACAATGATGAACCTGGATATGAATATAATACTGTATGTCCTCTTTAAAACAAGGAAACTAACTATCTGGAACATTACTTCCTTCACATGTTTGCAGTTAAATGTAGCAAAGGGTTTCCCAGAATAACTGCCTTTGTCCTTTCTCTGTTTTTGAATTGTAGAACAATGGCAGGCTTTTTCCCAAGAGAAACTCAATTGACTGGAACCTCTGTCATTTAACACACTATTAATTGACTAATGTGCGTCACATCGCTATGCAGCATAGGTAGATGAGGACCATGGGGCCCTATCAGAGTGGATTATGGGAAATTAGCTGAAGCGGCGACAAAACAGGCGCGCTCCTGTCTTTCCTCAGCATCACAGAGCGCACAATCAGCTGTGGCAGAGCGGATGTTGCTGTTCGAGATTATTTGCACAAAGGCGATTATTCTAATCACTTAATTCCGGTATTATGAGGCATCTGCTCTGTTAAGCTTTATATTTCCATTTCCCCAGACAACTGCGTGCAGACGAGACTTCATCAATATCATTACTCACTACATTGTTTTACTCAAACAACGCATGTATGATTAATGAATAGGCAAAGACAGTGTACAGCCATAATTCTCACAAATCAATTACTCATGCTAAGGAGGCCCGTGTTGCAGATCAGCCGTAATATAGTTAATCATACACTTTCAATGGGACGCATTGGAGTCAGTCATTCAGTGTGTGGGTGTGATAATCAACACTAATGTATTAAGTGTTTACTGTATGCATGCGAGAGGAATGGTACAGTCCATATGTACGAGCATGCTCTGCAGAACATGCAGCTTTTTGGTTTTTGAATACATCCATGTAATTGCATTATGTACATTACACGTCGCTTTCCTTGGATATAACGCAATAAATGAAGAAGACAAATGCCTGTTCACTCACATCATCCTCCCCAGCACATGCTGTTTACAGCACCCGGCTGTGTGCTCCAATCATGAATGTTTCTATTAGCATAAGAAGCTTTGAATTTGAATGTCTTTGTTGGCATCAAAGGACAATTGTGGCGATAAAGAAATCCCAACAAAGTTCTGTTAATTACAAACCAGTTGTGAATACATGATGCACAGATATATCCCACACACACTGTCATTGACACACATCTTCTTACAAATAAACGGCCGCCCCAAAACATCAATAAAAATCATTATTTCAATTATGCTCCTTGAGGTGTCAAATGAAGTATATCCTGATTACGGAGCTGGGATCCATCCATCTGGACTCACTCTTTATTCTGGCCTAACGGCTCTAATTAGCTTTCTGTCCATAGACCAATCTTTCATTCATCAATCGATTGATTTTCCTGTCTTCATTACTACCGCGCTGACATCGTGGCGCTGAGTTGAAGCAAAGATGGCCAATCCTGTGCGAAAGGTTAAACATGTTAAGCTTGGCAACTAGCGGCAGACAAGCCATTGTTTGGGACAGGTTTATAAATTAATATGTCATGGCCAGCTGTTTATTTTTTCTATCAGGGGATTGCCATTAATAATAACTGATGGTGGCAATAAAGAGTCAATATGACTGTCACAAATATAACAAAAATCCATTAAATTAAATAAAAACATGGCGATTATTTCCATGTTTAGGTAAGGTTTCCATTTACTAGACTATATACTACAGTATCACTCAATGTTAGTCAACCAATGGCCTCGTACACACCCTTAAAGCCTCAGGAGGCATTCTGCACCTCTGAGGATTAAAGCCAGTGTTTTATGGGCGGTGGAGTGTTTATCCATGTTTCCGCAATTTCTCCGCTATATCCGACAATCGTACTTTTTTTTATAGCCGTTGCGTCCCTATGCAATCCCTTCTTTGTCTCCTCGTCATGCTCCACCCTCTGATGCGGTATCGTGCGACGCCAGTCACGGTTCAAAGCGGAGATTACCTTGGTTTTATTTAGAAGAAGCGGGTAAACTTTAGTACAGTATAGACTTTTGCACAGAGCCTGCCTCGCCTGTCAACGGGAAAATAAACAGATGTACATTTTTTGTTTATAACTGCTCCGAATGATGGATTACAGCGCACAGATAGCGGTAATTATCGGAAAACCATTAACATTCCGACACTATTCAAGCCCTTAACACACAGTCTGCATCGTACTTTGGACATGGGATTTAGGATCTACAGTATACGGGGAACATGTGCTGAGCGGAATAAACGCTCGCTTAAATCCACTCGCCTTGCCCTTAGGTTATCTTTATCCTATATTTATTTTGATCCTCTCTTTCCCTGATTCCCTATGTCTCTCTCTTTTCTCCAAACCAAGGTGTATGGGTTTACAGTAATGCAGAGTGTATTGGAACGGCAGTGGCATGCATTGTCCCGGTTTGACAGCGCCTCAATAGATAATCTCCGAGTGTCTTGGATTTCGTTCAATCTATTAACCATAATGGCATATATTTAGTGCTTTCTAACTTCGCCTTGGGCTTCTGTCACCCAAACACAGCATTGAAAGTGGCAGCATGTTAAAAGCAAAGGAAAAGCACGCTATCTGGTTGCTTATGAGACCTGAAAAGCATTTTGTTTACATTGGAGGAGAGACAATTTATTTGTAATTCGCAGCAATGGAAGCACTAAAGCTTCCAGTCTTTTGAATGTAGGCGTTTTTCGAGACACACTGATAAACCCTAATAAACCTAGTTGACAGGAGCAGTTTGAATGCATGGTGCTATTGTATACCTGCAATGAACGATAACAAAAGCAGCTAGCATCAAATGGTAGGATGAAAAGCTGCAGGCTGCTTGCACACTTGAGGATTTCCAGGACTACAGAATCACAAAATTCAACTAAGCTTCGCTCCTTTCCTTATCCCACTCCATCTGCAGAAATGAAAACACACAGTAGGCGCACAAGATCTCAATACAGTTTACATGGTAGCATCAAACTGGTGTACATTACAGTATACAGTGCAGAACTAAGCTCTTAAGGGGAAGAAAAGTAGATGATTCTTAATATTTATCCTACATTTTTCAAATGTTGTGAATCATCATCATCATCATCATCATCATCATCATCATCATCATCATCATCATCATCATCATCATCATCTTTATTTAAAGAGACTCTTGGTCCATTATTACAAGACATACAACATTCATTCAAGGGCTATCTGATAAACTATTACACTGTTATTATAAATTATTGGCCAGTCATTCACTGCCAGGTCCACAACTACATGTAAACGCCTATTCAACTTCAAAGAAAGTATTTATGTTGCGATGTTGTTGTGCTTTTTAGTAATTCACATTTAACATATATCCTTCTTACTGGTTATTACATTTAAAAGAGACCTGAAAACTGAATCTTTAAATAGCGGTCACAGATAATGGCATCACATATTAAACATCTGGCAGCTTCAGGTCATAAATTCAATTAGTGTTAATCCAACACCTAAACTATTTTTATCACCTACACACGTTGTTATTTGAGTTTGATAAAAAGAAACAGAATGGTCCCAATGTCGGAATAAATATAAAATACTGTCTTAAAAAAAAAGCATTTTACAAAAAATTATGTTTTAAGTCAAATATATTTGATCTTTGATTAAAGTCACATTTTAATCATGTAGTTAATGTTGTAGATGGTATGGGAACTTAATTTGTAGGATAGTCAATACCAAGGGCTTTTAAATGTGGAAGTCAGTTAAACACATCAATAAGAGATGACTGTCCCTTTAATGCTTCAGTGGTCTTTGTTGAAATCCTTTCCAAACTACATGTTTGACTGTATGAAACCATCTTGCACTGTGTGAATCATCTTACACCCACTGTCACTGTATATACTGTAGCATGAACACAATAAACAGAAAAAACAGGACCATTTCTTACTTGTGCACATTTCCCCCCCCCCATGTATGCTAATAGTCGTGGTGTTGCATGATTAGTGGCAACTATTTACAGTAGAGACGTTCGCTAATCAACCCAAAGAGTTATGCTGCAGATCTGGGAGCAATTATGTCCACACACACACACACACACACACACACACACACACACACACACACACACACACACACACACACACACCTATACAGACCCTAGCATACTTCCACACACACACATACACACAGTTTGGAACACATCAATTACCAGGGCCAGCGTTTTACATTTAATCTTCTTATTGGATCCTTGTTAATGTTAACCACTTCCTTCCCCTGCAATTTATTTTGCTTTGTGCATGTGGCCTCTGCACCCAGCAGAGTGTTCATGGACCAGACCATCCATAACCTGCAGAGACAGACAGACAATAGGACAGACGGACGGACGGACGGACGGACAGACAGACAGAGGGACAGACGGATGGACGGACGGACGGAGGGACAGACAGAGGGACAGACAGACACAGAGAGAGGGAAAGAGGGACAGACAGACAGAGGGACAGACAGAGAGACAGACGGAGATATTCGTTTTTTTAAAGCATTGTTTATAGCAATTTAAAGATATTTTTAGCAGTTCATTTTCATTATTTAACCCTAACCCTAACCCCAACCCTAACCTCAACATGTTTGTTTCTGTTACTACACCTGAACATAATCACAATGACCTAAATGTGTTCACTGCTTGAGTTATCTTTATTAATCTAAAGGTGATGAAGTTATTTCCGAGAAGTACCTTGCCAAGATCGTCTATTTACTTGTGAATAAGAAACTACCCTACCTAGTTAAAAAGCAGTCCCTCAGACTCACTTCCTGAACTGCCCTCCCTGTCGTGCTTCCATTCATTGCACAAAAGTTCCCACCACTTATAAAAAAAAAACGAGCGCTTAACCTCTCCTCATGGTGCAACATTTTTCCTTTCTAATTACGTAATCAATGGCCTTTTAAAGGTACAACCAAATCACCGTGATGGTGAGCCGCTGACCCTCTCTGCGAACCTTTGAGGCTTAGAAAAACGAGATTTGTACCAATCAGGCAGAGCTGACGCTTGACTTGGAGCCGCGGACAGAGAGTCAGGACCCCTAATTAGGAGTTCTAACCCCTTACTGACAGACAGATTTGTTTTTGCCTCGCCTTGTGTTTGGCCAAGATCTGCTGGGACCCCCAGATCGGCAGATATGCGTCGGGAACTACCAGCATCCCGCGAATGGCGTTCATTAACCAACTTGTTCAAACAAAACATAATCAAACCCTCGGTGTGCTATCCAAATAATAGAAATAATGGGTCTTTTCCTCCCCTCTTTACCCCACGAAAACCAAGGAATATGGCTCATATTGCAGGGATTCTAGCTAAAGTCAAAAATAAATATAATAGGACGTAGAGAAAAGGGAGGAATAATCAATTTCACTTTAATGTCAACTAGATTTAAAGGCTTTTTTGTTAACATCATGTCAAATGTACAAGGACAATACGAGTCTACATAATTGATTCGGTGCATTTGGTTTCAGACATGGGAGGCTTGTTGGGTAAAGAGTGAATCCAGGCCGTCAGTGCTTCTTATTAGGCATCTCTGGTATTTTCCAAACAGCTGCCTTTGATTATTCGCAGCAGGGGCTGCCACAATACTGCCATGAGATAGCATCAGCTGCCTCCAATGATGCAGCCAGGGACAGGCAACAAGGACAGGATGCAGATGCAAACACACACACACACACACACACACACACACACACACACACACACACACACACACACACACACACACACACACACACACACACACACACACACACACACCCACACACACACACACACACACACACACACAGGCAGGCAGAGGGGTGTACGCACACACCCATGTCAAGCAAAGACAAAGGCCAAGTGGCGTGGAGGAGGAGGGAGGAGGGAGGGGGGGGTGGATGGCCTGCAGTGACTCTTCAGGGCTTCCTGTCTTTTTTTTCTGTCCCTTGGGGCCAAAGATACTTCCCATGGCTGGTCACGCTCATACAGACCATTTCACATAGACTCCAAACCTTATTGGATGTCGCACATAACCCCAAAAACCAGACTCACTTCCCCTCCCTGGCAACTGTTTTTATTAAGCATCTGAGTGAGGTTTTTTACGGAAAGTGCTTCTTTTATTTGCACAATCAACCCCCCATTTCGACATGAAAACCCAATCATTTCATATTGCAGCATCAATTACTGCATTTTTAATACATTAAGTCATGATAGTGTTTTAAGAAGGCGCAGATGTCTCCATGGGTTGCCTTTCATAGCATCTGATTAGACATAAATTAAGGTGAGTTAGAAAATAACGATAATTGTGACTCATTGCTTTTGCTTCAACGTTAATGTCGAGATAAACAACAATATTTAGTAACCCGATAATCAATCGCAGCGTTAGATTATGGCATACAATCTCCATTAGAAGTCAATTGTGGTTTCAGTCTGATTAAAATGCCAAGGTGAGGTATTCTACCACCATCTGTTGAATGGGGCTAAATTGAAAATAGACTTGAGTGAGTGGGG
>NW_011368153.1:316734-318917 GCF_000735185.1 Notothenia coriiceps | reverse complement strand
GGGGGGGGGGGGCTGCTGTTGATGTCTGCGTGGCGCTCGTAGCCTTTTCCATTTGGGATCAAACTGCGATGGAAGTTCCCCCCGCTGCTCGCCTCTACAGCAGGTGCTTCATGGTGTGTGCCGCTCTCAACTCAACCCCTTTTACCCGCTGACATTTAGCAGACACACACATTCTGATCCCCCGCTGCCACGCTGCCAAATATTGAAAGGCAACGAGGAACATAAAGAGCACGTATTTACTTAGCGCTCGGCAATGACACCGCACGGGGGGTAAAGAGGGAGAAGAGAGGTTAGGGGAGAGAAAAGTCAGCGGGGATGTATCTGTATCCATAGAAACCTCAATCAGAGCCAGTTTGTGACCTCACCATGTAGAAGAGTTCAGGGGGAAAAGCACTCAACTTCAGCCTCTCCGTTCGCACGAGCCATTTGGCGAATAATCAGTTTGTTATTGGTCTTAAATAGTGCCTAATTAAAACCGTGACCTCGACCAGGCACCCTCTTCCTACACCTAAACTAAACAGGAACGATCTGTTTAATTGCAGCTGAAAAAAGAGCAGGTCTTTCTATGGAGGGGGGGTTAAGGTGGTGAGAGGTAAGTGACCCTGTGTGAAACAAATGAATCCTCAGGGGGAATCTGGCTCAGATGGATATTTAAACGCAAACAGTAGTCAGTCCTCTCGCAGCGGAGGGCCAGAACCACGCGGCCCCCTTCGGTCCCTGCTGAAATCCTATAAAATCAAATCAAAGAATCTGACATTTTCACTAACCAGAGGCCCTGGCGCCGGTTCCGCTACAATAACATATGGACTAACGGGACAAATTGAAATGAAAGTTGTAAATGAAGCTCACGTTTTAAAATGCCTGGGATCAGAGAGGGAGGCGGGGAGCTGAGGCGAGGAGAAAAAGAGAGGGAGAGAAGATTAGTGGTTAGGTGAAAATGTTTATTTTCACACTTCAAAGTTCCCAGCTCAGTGTGTGTGTGTGTTTAAGATCAACAGACCTTGTGATGAACAACCTGTTCCATGCTGGAAATACATTCTGTGAAACACAACAGTCCTCTGTAGAAACCCTGCAAAGCACTGACTGGGGAGTATTGAATTACAAGTCGACTGCACTGTGAAGCAGCCAGAGAAACACACTCTCACTCTCCTTTCAGAAGATGTGACTTTTATCTGCATGTCCCAGCCTCAGACACAAATCCAGCCTTTTTATCTCAGCTGGGAAACCTGCTGATTCAGTTCTGCAACAGCTGAACCGCATCGTGACGGTTACCACAGTTTGCTGTGTGTGCAACAACTGTACGGCAACCACTTAAGAAATGATGTGTGTCACTTTTTTAGAGAGATGCACGTGTTTACTTTTACCTGAGTTTTGACTGTCAGGTAGTTTTAAAATCAAATGGCAACTATTTAGTGTTACATTTTCAGGCTGCTTTAACTGGAACCATCATTTTTTACAGTCATGTATTTCATAGATTTTTAGCAATGAGGTTATCACTTTTTGGAGTAGTTTGAGATTTATAGATCAACCATAATGTAGTAATTATCTTAGCCGGCTCAAGGCTTTATAGTCCATTGAATGAAAAATGAACTTTTCTCAAAAATGAAGTTGAAAAATGTTCAGTAAAAATGGAGAGGAGTGTATTAAACACTTCAAATTATGAAATGCCATTCAAAATTTTCTCACATTTATTATTTAAAAAAATGTATTGCACATAAAAACAATGGAAAGGTATAAAGATAGGTTGTATTTTTTAGCTTTAAATTAAGTCATATTGGGGAATACATTTAGCGACATAATTCTGGTCTGCTTGTCTTTTTAATTTCCACTTAAATTCTGAGCTAAACCATACTCTTTTAATATTTAAATAGCACGACTTCTCAGTTAACGGTGCAAACACATTGTCAGTTGAGGAAATAATTAGCAAAGATGACAGACATTACAAAAGATCATGATAAATGTGTATTGTCACACTCTGCTCTTCCTCCATGACTCTTATAATCAGAATCAAATTTTCTAAATCTACTGATCTCTTCTGAGACTTGGCCTCGAGTGGCCTTTGACATGTGATTGAAGTCTCAGCCGTCTGAGGCTCCACAGTCTGTCTGTAAAACCCTCGTCTGAACAACCAAGAGATGGCAGTATTTCACAGAATATGTGCAGCGAGCAGGGAGGGAGGGGGG
>NW_011368153.1:292691-316721 GCF_000735185.1 Notothenia coriiceps | reverse complement strand
GTTGATATTATTAGTTATTTAATTTTAGCTTTTTAAAAAAAAAAAAAAATCTGATTTTTTTTTTTTTTAGATGACATGTCTTGTCATTATTTGCTTCAATCCTTGACAGGCACACAGGAAATGACTCCGTCTGTTGTTACAAATAAATCCACTCAGATATAAATTACTTACTTCGTCAACATTACGTCTCACTCTTTTTATTTTTTAAACACACACTGGAACCGAGGGCCAGTAGCGCTGTTCAATCCAGCAGGGAGATGTAAATATTAAAGAGCGAAATATAGAGATGTAACAAGCATGGAATGACAATATGCTCCTTCGATATTCCTTTACAAGTTCTCATAAGACCTTCTTTTTTCCAATTCAAACAGAAGACGCTGTAAAGCAGGNTATTTTGTGTAAATATTTGTCTTTATTTTTCAAAGTGTAATAATGTTAATAAAAATCAGATTTTTTTTTTTTTAAAAGCTAAAATTAAATAACTAATAATATTAACATTATTACACTTTGAAAAATAAAGACAAATATTTACACAAAATATAATTAAATACAAAAAAGTACATTAAAAATGACAAACTCTAATATAAAAATTATAATATTACGGTATTTAATATAAATATAATTGTTTTTAATAACACAAAAAAACGTACTTAACATTGAAATGTAATATTATTAAAATAGCACGTTCCTGTCGCACTGCCCCCGTCACATTAACAGTGATATTAGATTTACGCTCTCTGCTTACAAGTCAATATCACAGGCTGGCGACACACTTATTTGTGCCCTTGAATGAGATGCTTGTGAAGCGTGTATGGAGAGGCAGCTGCTCAAATGTTAGGGAAGAAATGGAATCTAAATAAACAAGTTGCACCAAATGTTTCGTCAGCTGTCGGGACGCGAGAGGAGGGTCACACAATGAGACGAGAGACTTCCTCCTCTGCGTCTCCCCGCGCCTCCCCAGAGCCTGCCAAAGTTTGTGCGAGTGTAACATATTCACTGAGTCAATAAATGACGTAAAAAGGAGAATCTGATTGCAGCTCCTGGCTAGTTCTGCTCCTGCTATTCATTCTTTGCATATTCAACATTGAACTTGATATTTTATAGAACTCTATTATTGTTGATGGCATGAATGTAGGACATCAATGGTACTATATTTGTATCTGCCCACATCAAAGCGTCCGTCAAATGCATACGTTGTGATGTGCGTGAGGTCCTCTTTTTGTTTCCTGTGCACCTTCCCGTGTGTGTGAGTGTGTGTGAGAGTGTGTTACAGTGTGCAGGGTAGAAGTCAGGCTCGGGCCTTTGTAATGAGCAGCCTGGGCTCTTTCTGGTTCAGCTGCTCCTCTCCCTTATTTCACGCTGCGCTGCTCTCCAACTCCAGTTGCCCAGTCACTAGAGTCCCGCGTCTCTCTTTTCCCTTCACTCTTTCCTTCCCCTTCTTTTATCCATCTTTTTATTTTCTCTTTTCCCTTCTTTCTGGTTTCCCCTCCCCTGTGTTGTTGCACAGATCTCAAATCTGACCAGCATTTGAGAGGGGGGGGGGGAGGTGAAGGAGCATGCATGAATGGTCACTACTGCTCCATACCATTCATTCCAGTCAGCGAAGGACTCCAAACGCTCCCCTCCACCTCCTCCATCACCTCTGCAGGCCTCTGTGGGGCAGAGGGGCCTGAGCAGCTTTAGTGTAGAGTGGTTTTAACAAGCACACACACAGAAACTGTCCCCCCTCCCCTTTCTCCCCTGCGTCTCCTTTTAAAATCCCGTATTTCCGGTAATCTCAGACAGATATTTTTCTCTTTCAAATGCTGTTTCGCCTCGCTCTTTTCCTTGATACGACCCCGTACAGATAAAGTCACTCAGACGAAGGTATATGGGATGGGTGCGGGGGGGATTCCTCTCTTCATCCGGTGCATTTGCCCACTGAGGCTTGGAGTACAGTCAGTAAAGTGGCACTGCCTCACTATAGTCACTCATTGAATGAGCGCATTGAAAAGATGAAGGCACGAACAAATATGGAGTATTATTAGAATAGTAATAAAAGAAGAGGGAAATGCGACTACGCCTTGACTTATTTTCCTTCTTTTGATGAGGGGGAAGAAAGGATGTTCCACAAAGGGTCCAATAAAAGCAGGCTTCCCCGAGTGGAGGCAGAGCGACGTGTTTTTGAACTCGGGGGAAGAAGCTTCCAGGCCACTCTTTGCAATGGGTGGGAATGTGTCAGTCACGGAAGTAAAGGTGTGCTGTGGAATTCAAAAGCTTTGTGAGTTACATTTCAAGGCCAACTTCTAACAACTGTAAAGGTTTCCTTCTTTTTCAAGTTTTTGATTAGCCTGAAGCTGACGAATGTGTTCAGGTTTGTATTAGTTGCTGTTGACAGATATCTCGTAAAATGTGTTCACTTGACCGTCGTTGGCGGTTAGTTCAAGAGAGAAAATGAGTGAAAGGAATTTCTTTCTTTCAATTTGACTGTCATAGATTTTTATACTTACATTTTTGTTTTAAAAAATGGTGGGTAATCTTGATTTTAGAAAGAGAAAGCACAATGACATCCCATTTATACTACAACACCAGTTTTATCTTTAAAGACACACATTTAAAGAGATACACTTTTGGTATTTACCACAAATATTGTTTAGAATATATTTTCAGATGAATAGCACATAGTTCTTTATTACTAAAATGTGCTGAATTTGACCTGCAGGCAGTGAAGTTAAAATGTAATCTCCGTCATTAACATATTGAATTACTGCAAATGTCCTAAAACAAGTATGGCAGTGTGTTAGTGCAAATGTATCTCAAACTTTAATGAATAAAGAGACTAAAAGACAGTTTTGGCAGAGTTGCTAAATCAACATTTTGACAGTATTAGTGTAATATTACATTCCTTTAGTCACTGCTCATTTTGCAGTGTTGCGTATCAGAATTGTTATTTGGGTGCAGAGCTCTTCACACCTTGCTCCCTGTGACAGCGCTCCTTGGAGAATGAATCAATTTACACCACACTATGGATATTAAAGCAGGTGATAAATATAATCGTCTCTGGCGATCACCTTCCAAAGTAGCCGTGTAACTGTTTTCAGCGGCGTGAAATCCTTTATCAAGCCGTCGCTGGTTGACAGAAACAATTATCCAGAGAGGGAGGTAAATGAATAAAATTAGCACTCGGAGCCCCCTTGCACATTTGTGCCCGTGGCTATCACCATGCGTTGACTTCCCAAACTCTTATCATGAGCTTCGGCACCAGAACGGCTTTGTATCGCACAGTAACCCCCTCCCATTTCACAATAGCACTCCAAACACACACACATTTCGCCTCACACTCCATGCTTGCTTTAATCATGTGGCAGTGGCAGTTCATAAAGGACTATTTTTTTCTGTGGAGCGCCAAAGTTGTAGAATACATGTGTGAGTGTGTGTGTGTGTGTGTGTGTGTGTGTGTGTGTGTGTGTGTGTGTGTGTGTGTGTGTGTGTGTGTGTGTGTGTGTGTGTGTGTGTGTGTGTGCTGAACAGGCTCACAGAGGAACTTCGGTTCACATACTTGACATACATTTTTATTGCAACAGGAAACACTTAGGCCAAATGCTCCCATGTTCAGAGGTGACTTGCGGTTTCCAAACTGGGCATTCCTTTCTGAGAGAGACTATTAAATGAGGTCATAATTGTTTCCCCCCACCCTCCTTACCCCCTCCATCCTCACCCCCACCTCGTTCACCGGTCCCCTGCACAGCATTTCCTGTTAGGACGGCAACCAGACAGCCTTTATTTACCCTTGCGCTCATTTCCCTAAATGAATACCCATCGCCCACATCTATGGCATGGGCTCTTGTTTTGTGTACCTAATAAATGTTTGGTAAATGCGCCGCAGTTGGTTCCAGCTGAGCGAATAAAACACTTCCTCCAAGGACCATGACACCCTTTTCAAATTGGTCAAGTCCCACCCAACTTATCATCAGCGCACAGTGTCTCAGAGAACATTTTGGTAGATTTAAAACCGTTATACATTAAGGAAACAGAAACATCAGACGGCGAACTCTTGATGAGATTTAGGTATTTAAGGATTTCTGTTGAAATTGCGGCTAAATCCAATATGTTTTCCATGCAATCAAGTTGATTTAATACACCCATAACCATACATGTATGCATACTCTAAAATGGATAACCCTAGAGTATCAGGTTCTGGGGATCTTAGGTCTCCACCAAGACCTTTGGGGGTCCCTGGACTGCAATCTGAAACCCACTGAAATTCTCGTTATAAAAATACAAAAGCACAATTAATGTATATTGGCAAAGACTGAACAATTATTGACATTTGTTACATTTAATAATAGGATGCATCAAGATCGTGATTTACATGAAACTGCATAGTGCGAAGGACAATCACATGATACTTTTGTCAGTATTTTCATTCATGGAAGTGCATTTGATCGTAACAAAATAGCTAAAATAAATACATGACGTAGAAGATTTTGTTCAGGACCTTAAACTGCGTCAAAATCTAACTTGTTTTTTGGACCATGGCTTCACCAAATTTCAAATGAAACCAATGAGACATAAATCTTTCGTAATCATTGTAATATCTGTGTCCTTGGTTAGATGTAATGTCCTCTAAATCTTTGTCTGCAGTTGCTAATAATAGGCTGTATTTAGGGACACCTCATCATCATCTCATTTGAAATCGTTTAAAAACACCCTAACCCTACGCTTCCTAATATTACCAGCTACGATTCACAGCCACTCAGTGAGTGTGTTGTCTCAGACCCACCCGGATGTGTTGAAAGTGCTTCATCCTCTTTAAGAGTGTGCCACTGGTTATCTTCTTAACTCCTCAGAAAATCTAATTCCTCTCTGGGCAAGCATTTAAATGCCTAATGACTGATAAGTGCAGCTTGGACTGTGTGTGTGTGGTTCCTCCTTCAGCTGGATTGAGATAAGAAACTTTGCAGATCAGTTTTTTTACCCTCTCTCTCTCTTGCGTTGGGGGGCAGCGATAACTCCCCAGCTCTTTATTCGCTGCTTATTCGGCATCATTATGTGTAATCGGCCTAATAGAATATGTCAGGTTTAATGCGCTGAGGTTTTGGCATGATGAAACCGCTTTCTGCCTTTTGTAGAGGTAGCTGACGCAGAATGACATCCATCATAGATGAATCTTTTGAGTAAATACAGGGTTTCATGTTGCAAAAATGAGAGTATTGATGCCATCCTACATGCCCTGTAGCCAGAGCTGAGAGAAGAGGGAATGGTGAGAGAAAGCGCGACAGAGAGAAAGGAATCAGGATAAGCGGTGTAGGATATCCAGGAAAAATACTATTGCTTTGGCTAAGCCAGGAATAATGACTTTATTGAATTTGACTGTGGTGCATTACGGTCTTGCATTCTTGAATGATTGACTTCTCTCTTTTATTGTTTTCTTTCCCCCTTCTTATTTTCCCTTCCCCTCCAAGACATTCATCTTTGGACACACAGAGACATGAGAATAATGTTTCTCAGAGGCGATCAGCAATTGACCTTGGGCTCTCTCCGCCATGCTTCAGTTCCAACAGAAATTGTACTCCACTAATTGTGTATAGAAATGTACTTTGAACTCGGTGGGGAACTTTAACTTGATTTTTGCCCACAACCGATGCCCCGGCACTAATGATTTATGTGTCAGCGTTTTGAATATATACACTTTTTATTCAAGCCCTGACACAAGTACAGTAGCTCATCAGAAATCAGGCTCTGCTGCCATCTCTAAAGGCGACGCCTCTGTTGGAATAGTTTAAAGAGAAAGTGCACTATAGTCAATTGACTTCTTGTTGGTGATTGAAATGGTATATGCACACATAAACACAACTGTCCACGCTCAATCGCTAACACACTTACCACACAATGCACACATCTCACACACTGTCTCAGTCCCCTTGACACATTCGCTCGAGTCCCTAAACCGTGACATCCAGGACCGTGCTATAATTACAAGGCAGATGAACACATGGCGACAAAGCGCTCTCAGGGGGGGGAGCGAGCGACGGAGGTAATGATCTCTAGAACAAAGAGGCAGACCTGGGAGAACAGGTTCCAGAGCGAGCCACAGGGCCGCCGACACCACAGGCATGACCTTGGAGAACTTTCTGGAACACTCGAGACTCTCTCCGCGAGCTCGCCTTTACAACGTGTTTATGTGCAAGGCGGTTCCACTGGTGTGTGTGTGTGTGTGTGTGTGTGTGTGTGTGTGTGTGTGTGTGTGTGTGTGTGTGTGTGTGTGTGTGTGTGTGTGTGTGTGTGTGTGTGTGAGCGTTCAAAGGCAGACGTGTCCTCGGGGGAGGAAAACCCTAGAAATTGGTTATTGTATCACTGAGGCTATTTACCTATTTTGGGGATTAACATATTTAATTCCCCTTCTTAATCCCGTTGGAGTTAATGCCCTCGCATTTCCAATTATCTGACTAAGTGTAACGCAGAGGGAGTCAGGGCTTCCTCTCTTGCCTGTAACTGGGTTTAGCATGCAGGTCGCAGAGCTACAGTGTGTGGTGTCTTCAAAGACAACTTGTTTACGTGATGGTTTAATTGACTTACCAAACTGAGTAACTTTTTAAAAATTAGAACTTCATTTAATCTAGCAAGAATGAGGTGAAGTCAAAGAGTACATTCTTATTTTTATTGTTTCTTTATGGCCGCTGCAATACGTAAGTGTGTGTGGAAAAGCCCAGCATAGTGACCGTCTTCAACACTTTATTTTGGATGTATATTAAAAGAAACAGCAGCTTTAAGGCTCTTATTTGACCATTCATGACTTTGTTGAAAGAGGTCAGTATCAAAGGCATTTGTGTGATGTAACATAGTGGTTATATGAGAGATCAATTACTTCAAGTTGCCCTGTTCCGCTCATTTTCAGGTTCATATTGGCATTTTGTGCCTCTCCTGTGACATGTCTCAATGCTTTAATGTTCTAAATAAAGCTCTTTATTTTTCTCCTACGCCTGTGCTGCAGGACTTGTTTTCACCCTCTGTCTGAAACCAGAGTCCAGTCTGCTCTGATTGGTTAGCTGGCTGGCTCTGTAGTGATTGGGTCAACAGTTTAGACCTGTCCCACCCCATAACCATCACGTACAATGTGTTGGAGCTCTAGCAAATAGAGGCAAGAGTATTACATAGTGATTTCACTATGTTACAGAAGTAAACAAAGGATACCAATGGAGGCGTTTCCATGCACAACAATCAAAGAGAAACTATGGACATTTTTTAAAGTTCTTCCTTGAGGATATCATTTTTTACTTTGAGTAATGAATATGACCTTTTTCCCCTTAAAAATATGCAAAATCTTTAAATACTATCCTACAAGTGTCAACAAAGTTCTTCATCATCACTTCATCTTGGTCACCCAGCAGTGTTTTCAATCAGCTCCACCTGGTTCCCAAAGCTGGGCTGAGTCACACACAAACAAAGTCTTTCCACAACACACATGAAACGCATTGTGAGTGTACAGCACACACATACAGACAGTACATCTGCACACACACACACACACACACACACACACACACACACACACACACACACACACACACACACACCCTCTGTCTCTGCGGATGTAATCACTTGGGTCGGTCTGCTCAGTGTCAGTTCCCAGACTGGTGAGGAAGCGTGGCTTTTAGCTGCCTCTGCTTTTAAAGCCTGTGTCTGTCTGTATTTCTATCTAACTTAGTAGACATTACTTTGCAAAAAATCCTCACAAATCACAGCTTGAGGAAACATATGGTTAGGATAAAAACAATTCACGGGATGTGCATAAAGCTTCCTAAATGTTCAGTGTGTGCCTCTTTTTATGCGTCATAGCCTCGGATGATGGCTGCATTCTTCATTAATCCGATAATGACTCAAAGGCTGCACAGAGCAGTGTTGTGAACCTTAATAAGATGTTTTTTTATGTTCTCTCACTTTCAGCATAATTACGGCGTACCAGTTCCTGCATGCCGAGCGAACACGGCCAGCATGTGCATGTGTCAGTCCCATTAAAGTCCCAAAGTGTTGCATCATTTAGGATCCTTTCTGTTTAAAATATCCCAAGCGAAAAAATGAAATGTCAAGCTTGAGCTAAAACATGCTCATGCTCTCATCAAGGGGATTTTTTTTACATCTCCAAATCTTGAAAGCAAGGAAAATTAAGAGACGATTTGTCTCAGCCAATATCAAAAGGCCATTCAGTGCCGTAGCCATTACCCATAAGCTCTCTATTGTGGACGAAGGCGCTCCCTGTCACAAGACTCCAGTCCACTGGCACCATCCTCAGAACCACCATCCTGCTACCAAGCCATTGATGAATGCATCAGATTCATAGATGTAACATAAAACGCCATGACATACCAACTCGTGGCATGTTGGAGAGATTCTCTGAATGTGTGTGTGTGTGTGATAAAAAGTGAGTTGCAGTATACTTTCACAAAACTACAGGAAGTCTTGTTGACAAAACAACTCAACATTTCTCTGCCTTTGGCGATAAAACTGTATATATCAGACCTACAACTAACACTACAGCATCCAACAAGTGCAAAAATATATTCTGTTGTTGCCACTGCTATTGTTTAATTCATTTAAAACTACACAGGGTCATGTAAGGTGTGAAAACAGGAATGCAGATTCACCATCAACATGTTAACTGAAACGTTAGGAGCGTGCTCTTGGCTGTTGAGCTGTGATGATCATCGGGGATCTACCTTTCCAGATCTTTGGAGAGGTCAGGACCATGATGCATTGCAAATCATGAAGTTATGTAAGAGAGCAGTTGGAGGCAAATGGCTCACCGACTAGTAAGCCATCGCATACAAATAATCAAACTTTTGGAAACCTGTTAAGTTGAAGGATTAATGATTTTTTTGACTTTTGCTCGTCCTCGTACTCCTTAGTTTACGTGTTTTTTTTGTTAAAATACATTTCATTTTTTTGTATTTACTTGTTGAATAATATACAAAAAAATTCCTACAGATCTCTAATTGTGTGATATCTCTTAATTAGATTTTTCTTTTGTGAAAGGAGAGCTTAAACAACATTTTTGACAATGAGACACGCAGCCCAATCACCCTGGACAAATCCTCCTGCCTCCCCCCCCCTCATAAAGGTCTCTTTCTCTGCCCTCTGGAGTGACAAGGCCACTCCAGCATCTCTCTCCTCCAGCAGCACTTGTTGGACTCCTTCAACCCATTCCTGAAAAAGAAAAGCCCCAGTCTTTCATTCGAACAAGTTTAGGTCTTCCTCCTCCCCCTCCTCCTCTGCTCCCCCCTTCCCATACTCCATTTGGCGGTGACAATCCGGTCATTATACAATCTTCACCCCGTCTGCAACCCCCCCCCTACCTCAGCCCACACTTCTGCGCTGCCCTCTCCTCTCACCCCTCCCCTTTCGCCCAGCCACTATGAGCTATATTACTTTGACCCCGGCCCATCAATCTGCTTCAATTGGATAATGATCTGTAATCACGTTCTTTCAGGGGAGTCTATAAAACGAGCCGGGGCCTCAGCACCCCCCCTGAGAGGGCTCCTTCTGTTCCCCAGCCCCCCCACACATTTGATCCAAGCGCTTCTCCTTTCAGCTTTCAGGCCCCCACTAAATACCCTCGCACATGGGCAGCCGCTGCAGTCTTGTAAAGGGAGCGGAGGAGGGTGGGGGCTCCGCTGTTGATTTTTCATGGCCCCCCGCTCCAATGGAAAGGGGGCTAAGAGGGACAAGGTGGAGCCCAGCAGGAGGGAGCAGGGGGACACAGGAGGAGGAGAAGGAAGGAGAAGGGGTGTGCTAAGACCCCCCGCCCCTCACATTAAAGCTGACCCTCCATTAGGTTGTTTTGTACGACAGGGTTGTAATCGATAGAGCCTTATAACTGAACAGGAGGAGCGGCAAGGGGTGGGGTAGGACGGCGTCGGGGTGAGTGTGGGGGCAGCGGGGGCGCGTCAAGGGTGTCAAGGAAAGAGTAAGAGGAGAGGGATAAAGAGAGAGATTAGGATAAGGTTGATGGACAGGGAGAAAGAGGCAATGAATGAATAAGTAAATGAATGGAAGGAGAATTAAGCCGTGAGCTTCACCTCTTCCCACCCTGTCTTAGGCTCGGCTAAATTAGGTCTCAAGACAAATATAATCCGAACATGGGAACAAAAATCTAAAATCATAATCCTGCTTGCAGATAAAAATCAAGAGTAAAAACTAATAACAATCCAGTACCGCGTTTCACTCTCAGTTTTTCCGCCGTCTTTCCTCCTCGGTTTGTTTGGAGAGGGAAATGACTTAATGTGTGTAACTGTATGAGATCTTAAGTGGTGTTATCACATGTGGAGATAAGATCTGAGAGGGGGGAGAGGCAGCACAAGGGGCCTGTTTTCACAGCATATTGCACATTTCCAAGTTAAAACTGACCTGGCGCGCCACCTCGGCTAACAGTTATCAATTGTTCATTGGGGCTTCCATTGTGACGGTCGGCGGGGCAAGCTGCGTCTCCGATCGTGTAAAACACACGTGCATCACAGTTCAGGAGGCGAGTGGAGCAGCTTGACCGCAATTTAAAACGCCATCACTTCAGCGGGGGCTTTTGTGTAATCTCTTCTGCGCTCTTGAATATACATAAAAAGGCTGTAGAGTTTTTAAGGGCCATACAATAAATTGATGAATGGTTTATTTTCTCTCTCAATCTCTCTCTGGCTCTATGAAGTGAGGGGCCCGTCTTGTATATCATTATTCCCCCCTCCACCCATTCTCTAGCAAGTTTAGGGCTCTTACATGTGGAGCATATGCCTTTTGAAAGGGTGGCACCACGCAAGGCAGGCACAGATGGAGTCACCCTCCCTGTCAATGGGCGGACAATGGGAAATGGAAATGAAAGTTAAAGGGGTGCATCCATCCCCATTTAGGACACACAAAAGGCGCTTGTAGGAGGCAGGGCATGAGGGACCGAGGGAGGGGAGGGGTGGAGGAACATGTCCCGGGCCAGTAGAGTCCATCCTCAGCTGGCCTCTCCATCACCGAGGTGATAGAGACATGCTGCCACGGCGCTAGACACCCCAGCATCGTTACTTTTAAAGTCCCTGTCGCAGCGCCTGATGAACGGGGCCCGGTGATAATTGAATTCTTGTATTTGTTTTTAACGCCTGGCCACAAAGCGCAATTTGTCACCTAAAATTGCGTCTAACACTTTACAGCGTTAAATAAAAATGTAGCAAAGTGCGCCTCAGCTGGCCTTTCTCCATTTCCTGAAGGAGAGGGGAAATGCTGACATGGCGACTTGAGACTGAACACAAGTTGAATGCATATAAACTTTAACATTTACAGCAAATGGTTACTTTGGTGGATTTATAAGATACCTCAGGAGAAGGTGGAGCTGATTCATTGACCGTTTTTATTCTGGGATTGTCTTTGCCGCACTTATCAAATGACCCGTTTTGATACTAATAAATAATCGTTTTCCTGCCTAACAAAAATAACTTTGTCATTGTTGTTGATGCTATATTAAACTACTACAGTGTTGACACCCGTTTGTTTATCATACATGATATCCATGACGACCAATTAGTAAATAAGGCAGGGTTAATAGAGGAAGTAAAATAAAGCAGAGGAGGAAGTGGTGAGCCGTCCATCCTGTTGTTGTGGTGGATGCTTGCTTTGAACGCAGCTCTGATGTGACCTATAAAACAGTGTGTGTTGTTTTAAGAGACAGTGATTTCACTCTCATTAAAGATAACTACACTCTACTGTACGCAAGTGCACCACACCTCCGCTGTTAATGGGACAGTTCTCCACATGGAGGCTCATGTTTCCATGTAAGGAGTAAATAAACCTCACTAAAGTTATTAAATGTTTTAATTAAAAATAAGTCAATATTCGTTATTTGTTGATGATCAGAATTACACTATATGAAGACCATCATTCATAATGAGAATATTTCATCTATCCCTGGGGAAATTGGGTTTTCTGAAGGTTGCTCCATTTAATATAAAATACATAAATAAAAAATAGAATAGAATGTATCCAAAAATATGTCGTTAAAGTAAGTTCAATAAAGAGATTAGATACAATAAATAAATATATTTTTACAAGTAATTTGTCCAATAAAGAAATACAATAAAATCAAATATTTATAAAAACATTAGAAGTCAATTGTGCACTTTGTACTACAATATGAAACTATGATATAACAAACATGCAGTGGAGTATTATTATTAATAAGATATGAATGCTAGATGCACAGTTTAAAACATATTGGCTACTGATATCTATGTATAAATTACTAAGTACAATGTTAATAGAAAATGGTGTACTGAATACTGCATGAAAAAAAATGACCTCATAGTCAATAATCAAGTTTTTCCACTGCATAATGAAATGTATCCGTATTTGAAGTGCTACAGTAAAACCCTTTGTTACCATCCTGTCTGCAAATATTTTGGTTTAATGTTCCCCTCTTCCCATTGTGTGAAAGCAACTCTCCATGTGATGTGTCTTAATGACAATAATCCTTCATTTGATCTGTTTGTGTCTTGCAGGGCTGCTGACAGTGGGGTGTTGGCGTCTGGGAATCCTGAAAGATGGCAGGCCATAATGAACCTCGGCCCGACCTTTGACCTCCCACCCCCGACACCATCACCAGCTGAGGGCTTCCACAGAGGGCCTGCTTGTGTGGTAGGGCGCACACACAGACACATTCACACTTCCCTCCCACGATCACTAACACAAAGGCATTATAGATTTAATTATTTATAATTACAAACACAATTCTGTTGCAATGGATGCCACTTTTCACTTTTATCACTAATGAACATCTCCTAACTGTCTTTGAGTGTCTCCAAATACTGAAACATTTGACTGCGGGTTTTATCTGTGTGCTGGTTTTAGAATGCAGAGTTCTTCCAGAGATGGTTCACCTCAGACAGCCTTCTGTGCTGTGGCGTAGGTAGGGGCTCCACACAGCTGCTGAAGCGTAATACCCTCTGACATGTCTGTGCTGTCAGTCTACCATATCTCCAATGCATGAATAACTCATGACTCCAAGTGTGGTATCCGCTGTCTATGCCTCAAATGCAATATTTGTTTCCACTTTCTGTCTCTCTTTTTTAAATCTCATTTGCAACTGGATATATTCATAATATAAACACAACTCTGGTCAAGTAATATTTCATTCTGCTATGAAAACAACTCCAAAAATGTACATGCCGAACGAGGAAGTATTGGAATAATTTCCTGGTAAATACTATTCATTTATTTAAATTAAGCAAATATTTGTACATTGAATTTATATGATAGCAAAAGCAAAGGGCTTTTGTGTATACAAGTCAATATTCCCATGCAGTTGGTAATTATTTATTTAGCAGTATTCTATAGATGTAAGGAATTTTATTTTCGATGATTATGGCAATTTTGTGTAAATATTCCCAGAAATGTCACATATCTTGTGAAAATAACTACGAAATACATAGAATACATGCATACGACATCTCAGTTTTGATCTTTATGAGCCTGCTAGCTGTGTCTTGCATCACCACAAGCCTGGACAACAAAAGGATGCAGTATTCCTCTCTCATTATTCTTCAGCTTTTCTCATACTGACCACATTCTCTCTGTTGGAAACATCTGCAGCGACACAGGGCTTATTTACAATGCACAATGTACAAATGAGGCCCCGTGTTCACCGTACAGCCAGCGTCCCAAACAAGTGCCCTCCGTAGCCTCACTCCAGCTGCCCTTGACTCTCCTGCAGAATATGCACCCGATTATAATAAGGCAGTTCCGTGAAGCAGACTGACCACAGCACATCCAGAAGGACCTTATAATTGTATGTTGTGTTTACACGTGCATCTGTGTGAGTGCACTTGTGTCTTCCACCTCATTGATCCCCGCAGACATTTCCGGAGCACGAGTAAACATCCAGCGTAAGCCGCTAGACTTCACCCCGTATGGACAGCGTGAAGGATCAGCCTTGGCTGTTAAACGGTCAGCATGTGATTAGTTTAATAGCCTGACAATGATTGCTCCGGTGCCTGGATATAAATTACAAAACATAACGAGACTTTGGTGCTTATTTTAATGGGCCTCCTTAGTAAGAGCAACAGATGTAGCCACCAATACTGGACGCCATCGTTTTCACTTGCTTTTTGCATCCGTTATTGTCCAAAAATTGGATATTGCTCCTCAAATATTCAAATATGTTATTTTAGGGACACCATTTACACATCCAAAAAGGACTATATCTTCTTTTTTGTGTGTGTATCTTCCTTAGAATCAATATTTTCTGCAAAATCTGGCATTTCTCTGAATATGTTGAAAAAGGCCACTTTTTGTCCCAATCTGGCTTGTTTTGTTTGTATCAAGGGAATAACACTGAAACACTGAGAACACAAAGACAATAATTGACTAATTGATCCAACTTGTCAAGGATCCAGCCCGCCTCCTCTCCATGACTATCCAATCAATCCAGGCTCTCGTCCGAAATGGCATGTCCCATAACAAATTACAGCTAATGAAATAACCATCAGAATGTCATTACATTGGCAGGCCCTCAGCATTATTACCCAGCATGGCGTGTGCGTGTGTGAGAGAGAGGTTATGAGAGTGTTCATAAACAGGCCTGGTCATGCTGTTATTATCCCGCATGCTATTTAACACCTGAGTCGCTCTGCGTAATTGACAGGCCTGATGAAGGCTCTCTCTGGTCGATCGGGATATGAAAATGGTGATTGTGATTGTGGCGTATTATTGGTTTAAAATGCTGTACAGATTTCACATTTTCAAGGCAGAATTTGTTGTTAAAACTTGGATCCTTGTCTCCTGGAACTCACACTCACTTAGCTCGTTCCCATTTGTTTGCACCGAAAATCTCATTTAGCTCCGTCGTGTTTCATGTACTGCCGATGTCCCTCCGACAAGAGACCGCCGTGGCAGCTCGCGCTCTCCACGTGAGTCCAGCCATTCTTGTTCCGTTCCGAAGCCAAATCCATCGCTTTTTCTCCCATTGCCTTCCTCTTCCATCTCCTCCTCCACCACCTCTCCTACCATTCCAGAGCTGACGGCAGATGGTGTTTTAATAAAGTCCAGTAGGAATAGGACTGTGAGTAAACAATGCAGCACATGCCAACTCAGTAATTGCTGGGCACTATTACAACCCCTGTGTCTGGCAAGGGAGGGAAGGATGAGAGGATGCAAAAAGAGGATGAGGACAAATCAGGAATGAGAAAATAAGAGGACGAGGATAAACCAGAAAAGGAAAAAAGCAAGAGATGGAGGGGAAAGAAGGGGCTATGGAAGGGGCGGGCAGCATACACACCTAGCAGCTGGAGCCAGAAAAGCGCAGCTGGTGAAGGTGCAGGGAGGCCACAGGAAGGGGGGGCTGGTGGAGGCTGTGCTGGGCTGGTGGAGGCCAGCGGCTGCAGTCCTGGGCCTTCAGCCTCCAGGCTGTGGGCTCCCAGCCCAGTCTCTGAATCCCAGGCCCTGCTCTGCGGTCTCCACTGCTGACACAGGGCCAATGCAGTCCCCTGTCCAACCCCCAGTCAATGGTCAGACACATTCTGGAGGAGTGAACTCAAGCGAGACCAAAGTTAAAGCTCCCGTTCCATGCAGCTCTAATGTCTGTCCTTGCTGTAGACCAGAATTTAATATGAAAATGATGACTGCAATAATACCTTAAAGGGTACGCTCAGACTTCATCAGCTAGATGGCTTTACACTGAGATATTATAGTCTTTTTTTATTCATTTAATTTACCCTAAACCTTCAAAAGCAACCTACTAACAGCTGTAGATCCAATGCACTCCTATATCCTCAACCTAAATAAAAGGTAGTATGTTGCATAAACACAAAATCCTTCCACATGCCCGACTTGCTATTTGATCCCTCTTCATCGAGCCTTCATCACATACGAAAAAGGTCCTTACAAGTCTGCAGAGAGTTTTCCCATGATGCTCCATTATGCTTATCGCCTCCAGCGGTGTCAATCAGAAACCATCTCTCCACAAGTCTGACAGCTCGGCTACCTTACGTCACACACCTGTTTGGCTCAGGTATTCCAAAAGAAAATTATGTGAAGCGATAGATTACCAAGAAGTCCAAGCAAACGCATGGCACCTCAAAACAAAACCCTTAAATTAATCTTAAAGTTGGCGTGTTTCACTTATACCTAAGGGACTTTAACAAGAGTCAGCCTCCCCCCGAACAGAAAAGGTAGAACAAGGTAATAAAACAATAATATTTCACTTTTGTATGCGTAAAACTTGATGAAACACCTCCCACAGCTATATAGTTAGTGGTCTCATCAGAGACAATTAAGGGAAATTACTTTTATTTTAAAGCTGAGGTTAAATGACCAGTCTCCTTAACCTTGAAGTTCACCGTCCGCATGAATATTGAATGATTCTTAACCTTCTGTTCTAATGCTAATTGAAGCGGAGGGGGGATATTACATATTTGTAATTAGGGGCTGTTGGATAGGGCTTAAGCTCTGAGCCTCATTAGCTTAATCATGAGGACTCTATCAATTATGCAGGTGGAGGTATGATGGTGATTTCAGAAACATTCTGCTCTGTTAGAAAACTTTTCCCCCCCTGGAGTCATTACATTGACGAATACCTCTTGGACCTTGTCATTAATTTGAATCCCATTGAGGGCACATTTGACCCTGCACATACGAATATATATAATAAGAGATTGTGTTTGCAGCGTCTTCCAAGAAATCGTCCGCGTTATATGAAGCTAATCCATATGGAAGCTAACACAAACACAAAGCCCGAGGACATCACCCAAATACAACTTCAAACGGCTTCTTGACAGGAAACTGATGAGCACAAACAAGACTTCGTGTCGAAACACAACTTCTCCCTTACGACATCTTGAACTTATGTCCAACCAAGTCTTCTCACATACTTTCAGGCCTTGGAAAATGTGCCTTTTACCCCTGAAGGCAGAGACACAGAAAGAGTGAAAGACAGAGAACTCGGCAGCTCAGAGAGAGTGAAATAAGAGCTAACGCTCGCTAGCTCCTGCAACAAGATGTCTTCACCGTAAGGACACTCCCAACGGACTTGCCATATTTGTTTGAGTGGTTATACACAACCACACAGCACTCCTATCCTGCACTCCAAACTTCTGTCAAGCCTTACCTCAGACATCTTCCTTACCTCCAGTTTGCCAGCAGGTTTGGGTTCAGACCATTAATCTTGAGCAAGAAAGCGGGAGAGGAGATGGAGGAAGGGAATTCGCGGGAGGTTGGAGAGGTTGGAAATTGGGTCAGAGGACTCGGACCGAAGCGAAGGCAGCTGCCCCTTCAGCACCTCGTGTTTCTCCAGAATCCTCCACATCGCCCTCGCCTCCTCTACGAGGGGTGGAGGTGACAGTTGGTGAGGGACCTTGGAGAGATCTGCAGTTTGGCTCTGGCTTTACTGTACCAGCCAGGGCCTGCATGCAAAAATGTTTCCAAGAATAGGAACGCTGCTTCGGAGAGCTTTCTTTCGGCAAGAGACGTGAACTCAAGAGGTTGAAATGGTCTCAGTTGTACACTGCTATTCTAAGATAGTGTATGTCATGCTTACGTACTGACATACTTGGGCCTTCTTAATCCCAAATGACACAGAGGAAAAAATGCTGTATTTCCACTTGCTTGGACCTGCTTACATTTAAATGGCATACTGTATAGTCTTCATTTGAACATTAGTATTCAGATAGTCCGGATACCTTTTTAATATAATGTACCCAACTTGTGGAAAATCTATAATTGAAGTTTATAGCTTTGTAGTATTTTTTAGAACAAACATAACACGATACATTTGAACTCTTTATTGCCATTGTATTGAGCAAATTGCTTACATTAGTGAAGAGTGACTTTACCCTGATAATACACTTCCTCTTATTCTCCAAATGAACTCATATAACACTCTATCTTTCACCACAGAGAAGCGGTGTTTCCACGTCAAAGGGGATGGAAAATATATAGCCATAAATGTGTTAAAATATTGCTTTTACAGCCCATCTATCACAGCGCAATTTCATGGGTCGCCTTTTTAAAAATTAATTTCATTCTTTGACCTGTTACGAGTGGAAGCGCCAACATGGGTAGGCTTTGAGTTAAATTGCAATTGTGACTTCATGGATCACATTTTCAATTACCTCCGAAACACTGCGTGGTGCGTGAGAAAGAGGGAGAGAATAAATCATGAAGGCAGCAACAACAACTTTATTTACTGGGACAAGTGGTATGGAAAAGTGAGATTTAATGAGCTATGTTCAACGGCAAGAAGGTAATGGAGTACAAGCAGGAGTCTCCAACAGACAATGACTGGCTGTCGATTGACTGCACACTGTCATGTCGTGGCTTCAGTTCAATAATGCCACAGCAGAAAAACACGTTCACCCATTTAATGCTGGGTTTTGGATCCTGTTGGATTTTGGATGAAGCTGCATCTATTGTAGAAACAAAAGAAAATAGCTATACAGTGTCTGGATAAACAAATATAGCATATCATCTTTAATTTTACCGTAAACAGTGAGCGGTAAGAATATCCCACGTCCCTTCATCTTCATCAAAACATTTTTTTTTTGTATGAACAGACTTGTTTATGTCTTCCTACTATGTGTCTAAGCAAGACAATTGTATTTTTATTAAATCCAGATGGACACAGACCTTTTTATTTCCTGACTTGGTCAACAGAACATACCTTGATTTATTGTGGATTAGAGTCAGTGGGGGGCATGATGTCCCGGTTCTAAGATTAATAGTAAATATTAGCAATAGTAGAGACAAAGATTGTTTTCTCAAGGATTAGGAGGATGTATAGTTACCCTGGATTGTCATGAGGTAAAGCCACTTACATTTCAATTATAGAGGCTTTAGTTTGGAAAATGGCCCCATTAAGGCTGTGAGTTTTAAGCTTTTCCTCTACAGATATCATATTTGAGATTACCCTCAAGGCATTTCTGTGTAATTAAATGCGAAACAGTGATAATTATTTGGTATATATAAGCTGAAGTAACAAAAACACAACGTTGAAAGCAGACAGAGACAGTAGTAATAATAATAATAATGCATTTTATTTATGGGTGCCTTTCAAAGCTCTCAAGGACACCTTACAGAGCATAATTAAAACCAAGCAACAAAGAAGATCACACAGTAATACAAGACTTAAAAACAAAGACTTAAAGACTGTACTGTGTTTTATTACCTATCTGACCCAATACCAAATCAGCAGTTAGATACAAGTTACTTCAGAGGTTTATTTTGTCGAAGTTAAAGGATAAAGAAAGACAAGGATTCCACCAATACGAGATCAGAGTTGCGTCGTGTAATTACAGGGCTCAATCACTGAGGTAAGCCGTAAAGCTGATGTTGACTTACCGCACAACCTTTCAACTGGTTCATTCCCGCTCTGCTTTCGGAAGAGGTGAAAACGTAGCCGCCTTTCTCCTCAGGGTGAACTGTCTTCACAGGAATTAGAGAAGCAAAAGGAAGAAAAGTCGCTCAGTGATAGATATGAGAGCGCATCTAGATCCCTTCATGGCATGTCAACCACGTCCTGGGGTGAAGAGGACACAATGAATAATCAAGTGGGAGGGAGAGCAACTTTGCAATGACCAAAATAAATATCGATATTCAAAAACAACTTTATTCATATATGTTTTTCATCAATTCAAATAAAACATTTTGTATTTGACATGCAAGGCCTTGAGGGGTTATTTGATTGCATCACTCAAGTGCCATTTACAATGTCCACACTTTCTAATTTTGCTTTTAACTGCCTCCCTTAACACCTGTGACAAACCATTTGAACTATTAGCTCTTCCAAAATGTCTCTATATTTTAAGCATAATGAGTAATGGCTTTCATTTAAATAATTATTACCTAAAATAGAAGCTCAGTGTTTTGGAAACATCTCCTCAGTTGTCCCTCACCATGTTTTGTCATTGGCTACATACGAGCTCAGAGCCTCTGCCATATGGATGTAATTTCACCGGGATGATTTTTTTTCCACCGAAAATCAAATAAAAAGATTCAGCTTTGAGGGTAGAAAATAAACCCAGAACTGATCTGCATTACGCCGAAACAAACAAGAGTGAAGTAAGAAAACGAGGGAGACAAAATCTGAATGTAATGGTTGTGGAGCTATACACATTTCCTTTGATTACAAGGTATTAGTGTCATCCATGGGCCCATTGGCAGGAAATGCTGGGCTGTTCCCCACATTGGAACAAACACAAACGTCAATGTCTATTAATTCAGTTATAATCATATTTGAATGGATCTTCACTGCTCTGCCATATCTGTCTTTCTACCTGCAGTTTTGACTGAGAGCTCTCATTGGGAAACCACACAACTGGATTGTGTTTGTTGAACATATGTGAGGAAGTTTTTTACATTAACAAAATCCGGAATCGATAGGGCTGATAATGACGAGGGATCATAAAATACACGATAGCATTTTAAAACACTGGGAGTAATTTGACGTTAAAGTGTATGTAATCATCTCAGCCAAAACCAAGTAGCATTTGACTAAATCTCTTTAATGATTATATATGGAGGTGTTGCTTGGGGTCTACATATCTTCTTGTTGGCTGTATATGTTTGTGTCTTTTTCATCAATCATTGTATGTCTTTGAAGCTATTCAATACAGATCATACCCTATACCAGGGGTCGGCAACCTTTCTGATATGAAGTGCCATTAAAAAAAAAAATTGTTATCAGCGTGCCAACGAGAATTATCAANNGGTTGAGGAGCTTGACGCTCGTCAACTATCAGCAGGAGGGCGGGGGAGCCTCGCTGCGGGGAAGCAGTGTGTGGGCCTGTCAGCGCAACTCACATGATGCCGAATTTAACAAACACATTTAAATAATTGGTTTAAACGGCATAATAATAAGGACGATCGTCCGTTCTGTGATTCTCCAGAGCACACATGCTATGATATAAGGGTCATGCAGAGTGAGATGAGATCGCTGTCCCTTTAAGAGAGAGAGAGAGAGAGAGGGGTGTGGCTTGTGCATGTGTGTTTGTGGATGGTAGAGCGACAGTGAGAGAACCTATGGAGAGAACGTGTGTATGTTTCTGGAAGTGAAACGAGGAAGCAGAAAAACAGAGGTCTGTGATGTATTTTGTGAAACAGAAGAACAGCTAAATAAATGCAACGGCCTCCCAAGAAGAGCTCGCCTCTCTCTAAAGTGGGTTATTGAACCTGAAGCTTGTTGCTTCTGCCCTCCTCGACTACGGTCTGGGAGCCGACAGGAAAGTTCAACACACAGATGGCCAGTCCGCCCCTTTGTAGCATATTATGTCGATACGATGAGAGATGAGCAGATCGCCACTGGGCTTTCAACTAAATACACAGCCACGCAAAAACTGCGGCATTTGTACAGCTCCTTATGGGTACTGCAATTTGTGAAGTGCTTTCCTCCGTGGTGAAACGATCAGCACTGCACCACGGAGGAAAGCGGCAGAAAGTCACCTGGAGATAAAGAGAGCGGGGCTGCGTTGCGTGCATGGCTTCCTTCTGCAGGTAACGGGGAGACGCGCTCTGGCGGCGGTCTCGTTCAGGATCCGAAAATACAATTTAAATATTTTTGCACACTTATTCCACTTATTCCTAGTGTGCCACTGGTTACGGTGCCGCGTGCCAATGCTGGCACGCGTGCCAGGGGTTGCCGACCCCTGCCCTATACCATATGCTGGAAAGCATAAAGAGACATAATGTAAAGATCTGTTCTGAATTTTTGACAGTTGGTATGTCACCTTTTTTTAAATGTAATACACAAACATTCGCAGGGAAAATAATAATAATAACAATAATAGATTTAGAACATTTATTTAAGAAGAAAATCAAGTTAAACATTAGTCTTGAATGGACTTGACCAATGGCAATGTTGGCTCCCCAAGCCATCCACACTCAAAATTACAATATTGCTCAATTAAACTTCAAAAATCTATTTTTTTCATTTGGTTTTGAAATAAAAAGAAGCTTATCTCAGTTCTAAATTTAGCCTAAAATGCTATTTTTGTAAAAATGATCTTGCTAACCCTAACCCTATGCTTTCTGTGAAAAATCCTGACTTCATAGAAACAATTCTTAGATTTTACAATTAATACAGCGCATCAACTTTACCAATGTTTTCTGTTCAAATATTTGTTGAACTTGTGGCTCAGTGTAACCCCTTACATAACTCTAGCCTTCTGTAACTGGTCTGATTGAGACTCACCAGGTTGTCTGAGGTCTCTTTGGATTTTGGCATTCATTTCCACTTCTATCCCAGGATCCTGTGGAGACAGACGAATAGGAGGGCAGAGGACTCATTTGAGACATTGTTTTCATGTATTATGAGGAAAAGGCACATGTGTCTTTCGTTATCTTTTCGACAGTCTGTTGCATTGACCTTTTGCAGCCTGATGCTCTGAACCATCATACTCTTCTCTTACATTACACCAGGGACAGCATAAGGAAAAGAAAAAAACGCTTCAGAGCTGAGTGTCAGAGTTGATTCAGGAGGGCCATTTTTCAGTTATGACAAAATACCGCTTTGCAAAATGGAGACCATGGGTGCAGTCAATAAATGTCCTTCAGCAGTGTTGACAAATCATTTGAGTGGTGGCACGCGATGCCACAGAGGCATTTCTGAAGCACTGCAGCGTAGCCTCTGTGTAGCCTCCCACTGCCATCTATCCTCCCAATTAATCAGACTTATCTTCACCTCCATCACTGCTGTCAGTCACACTGCTTTCACTGGAGTGAGTGAGTGTGTGTGTGTGTGTGTGTGTGTGTGTGTGTGTGTGTGTGTGTGTGTGTGTGTGTGTGTGTGTGTGTGTGTGTGTGTGTGTGTGTGTGTGTAGACCGTGGAATGAGAGTTATAGAGCATGCTTCTATGAGCTCATGCACATCTGTGTGCAGGGCCAGTGTGGTGTGTGTGTGTGTGTGTGTGTGCAGGGCCAATGTGGTGTGTGTGTGCAGGCAAGCGAAGCGTTAAACATCTGTCTCAGCTCCATCCACACAGACAGACTGAGAAGTGAAGTTTGTTCTGCTCTTACTAAGACAAAATGTTTATAACTGTGTCACTCAGTGTCCTTACAGTCATGCAAAAGGCCCAATCTGTGTGTTATTTTGTGACATGCAAACAAACAGCAAAAACTAAAGTTATGTAACATTTAGAATTAAATTCTGTGTCAGTAAATGTAAGAATCGTACAACATTAGTATGATTTAAAAATAGAAGCCGGGTTAAACACAGTGTGTATTGAGTTAGAAAAACATCTCTCAGTTAATTGAGGAAATTGAGAATTGTAAAACAGAAAAAAAAAATAGGCTTAATTGTTGGGTTGCATTTTGTTCCTATGATGAACATAACTAACGGATAATTAAAAAACCAAGAAGCAATACAAATAGGAAATTCTCTCCTTTTAAATTAAAATGAAACATAAGTTTTCTTTGGTAGTCAACCTACTTTTATAAAGGTTAAAATAAAACTGCGGATTCAAACTTTTTCACATGCACACCAAAACAAACCCAGTCCATGATGCATATCTGGATGTGAAAAGAAGTCATTTTGACATTAAAACCGAGTAAAATAAAGCACAAAGCAACTGTCTGATCAGTACATTTGACATTTATTCTGCAGAAACCGCCATGGGACACTTCGCTCATTCTGACAGTGTTATGGAATCTTTTATTTTGATAATCCTTGTATTGGGTATACCTGTCAGAGCGCACTGTATAGGAACCACGGAGCCCCCTCAATCGCTCAGCTAAATCTCCCTGTCTACACAACATTGGCCCTGTGATAAGAAGGTGACACTGTCACTCCAGCCCCCACACACACACACACACACACACACACACACACACACACACACACACCACACACACACACACACACACACACACACACACACACACACAGCCTGATCACATAAGTACACACACAAACAGCCTCGGAGGCGTGCAGTGTGCATAGGCGTTCAGCATCATGCTAATTTTCATTGTTGTGATAAAAATAAGCAGGTCTGGGGAGCCGAATCTGAAGGCCCGAGGGTCACGGCGTGCTCGACTGACAACGGGG
>NW_011368153.1:248598-292606 GCF_000735185.1 Notothenia coriiceps | reverse complement strand
GGGGGGGAGTGGGGTGCGGCGGGGGCTCAGACTGAATTACCTTGATCCAGCACGACAGCTTCACATCACTGTCACCAGCCTGTTTGGAAGGGGCTTGATGGGGCTGCGGTGCTAAGTTAGAGTAAGCCGACTGCGATGGATGTGTGTTGACAGTGTACTGTATTCAAGGGCACATTGAAATGAGCGGGGAAATAGGGGGGAAAGTTTGCTAAGCCATGTGTGCCATAATTATCCCGGGCTGTCCTCCTGCCTCTTATCTGCTGGCTGGTGGTGATTGTCAGATGAGTGAGGAATCGACTGTGACATTATCTCCATCTCACAATAGCCTCTAAATCTCACAGAAGGTGCTATGTCGGAGCAATTTCTGTAAAACTCCTCTGCATGGGACTCAATACGTTTCCTATAGCATTATAATGACATTAAATCATTGTTTTCTAACATTGTAAAAACTAATATCTCAATTAAATATTTGGTATTTTACTTGTGCTATCTGTTCAGTTGCATCATTATGCTGACAGGTGTACTTTACATTTGGAGATATTATTCATATAACTATTATAATATTCCTTTATTTCAATGTAATAATCAAAGTATACATTTTTGTGCACATCTCTTATTAAATAGGACCAACATATTAAACATATACATGCTTATCAATAAAAAAAAATCACGTTTGAAGCTCTTACTCCTGACTCGAGGTGTTTTACTTCACAGGTGAGGTGCCACGCTCGAGCACTAGGTGGTGCTTGAACACAGCACTCACACACACAACTACACACACACACACACACCTTTTTTCCTTCCCTTACACACACTATCATCAACACCCATTCTATTCACTCCAAGAGAACAACAAAACACCCCCACCCCCTGCTCTTACACACAAGCGCACGCACACACATACAGACACACACAAAGCAGGCGAAAACATGCACGGCTCCACTTACAGACCTCTTCTCTGTTCATTTGATATTCATCAGCTTCTCTTTCACCCCTCCTCTCCTTCACACACACACAATCACACACACAGATACCCTTCTCTGTACCTTACTCATCAAGTCTCAGCTACACGTGTCTAAAGCTATGATATCCCTCTAATCATCTGCCCCTTTCTCCGCTTTCTCCTTTCACAACCACTAGCCAGGGGTTGGTAGCATGCTTAGTGTTTCAGGGGCAGGCGACCAGTTGCAACACAATACCTGTGAAAGCAGACACACACAAACACGGACACACACACGGTTTATTCCCAAAAATGCCTAAATTGTATTTGGGTCAAATGTTTGGACAACCTACAGTATTAGATATGTGTATTTTGCCGTTGTGTGTTTTTGTGTGTGAATAGATACAAAATGTGCTGATTTCTAAGCATTAAAGTAGAATCCTCATCTTGTACTGTTTTAGTGAAGTGGGACATTTTCTGTAAAAAATTCTTATAATACTAATAAAGATTAAAGTGCAAGGGATATCTTGATTAACCATCGTTATTATGTATTATAATATAATAATCACGATAACTTAATTTGTACAGAACCTTTCCTGCATGGATAAAGTCAATAAATAAAAATAAATATGTATGTAATTGTATTTAAAAAAGGTAGAAAGGTCTAAATGCCATACAATGTGTGCATATATGTTTGGTGCTTGTAGCAGCAGTGAGGTTGTACCAAGAGGACTGCAGTCCCTGTGTGGCCTCTTTCTCATGCTAACCAGCCAGTGTTTAGTGCCGTGTGTTGTCTGAACCAGGGGCTACATGGGGTCTGTGCATGTGTGCATGTAGTATGTTTTCAGCGCACACATCTGCACGTGTGTGTTTGCTCCACATGGCCGTGTACTGTGTGTGCATGTCGGTGGGGCAGCTGCGTGAGCATTCCTGTTGACGTTAAGCAGCTAAACAGTACCAGCTTGCTGGGCTCTTAACCTCCCCTCTCAGAGAGAAGACCTAATGAAGTCCTGAAAGGCTTCCTGACTCCCTCATCTGGCTTTGTTTAGGCCCTGCTCTCCCTCCCTCTGCTTGAGGAAAGCCATTAGCCCATTGAGAAGACAGTCACACAGGCCCTGGAAGAGAGACCTGCACTGTTGGAAACTAATAGGTTGCTTCAAGGACCTTCTAGGGACTAGAAGAGTGCTTATAAGGTGCCTGTGAGGACCTTAGGGCCCTTTACATATATTCTTAAAGGTTTTAAACTGTACATGTATTTCTATTATAGTCACATTTCTACTTAGTCATTATGCATGTGTTCCTCATCTTTTAATCATGTTGGAAATATACAAATGCCTACATGATAGTTTATACATATATTTATTGATACAATGAATCATAGTGTTTATTCTAATCACATTTGGGCAAACAAGACCACAAAGCAAATTATCTTTTGAGACACAAGGATTTATGCCAACTATGAAAAGCCAGTTAAAAATGGGAAGATGTCAACTTTATTGATTATAATTATTAATAAGAATTATTATAAGGTTCCATTTGAGTCAGATAACTTGCTCTGTGTTTTGCAATATAATAAAAGGCAAGATTTTCAGTATCATCATGAAATGAATCTTGAGAACTGTATTTGTTAAATCCCCTCAAGAACTGTATTTCTTACACTGTGTTCAAGGTGAGTATGTATTACAAATGGCCGATCCACCAGAAACAGGGATTACCAACATTTACCACCACGGTTGGCAGGAAGAGGGGGGGGGGAGAGAGCTATGGGCAGAGGTAGATAGATGGAGAGAATAAAACAAACTAGAGGGATCATTCTATCTTGCTGAGGAGACTTCCAGTCCCCCCTCTCCTCTTTGCACACATGTAATAGCACTTCATTTTAATTTTATAGCTTGTGTATACTCAATAGAGGAAAATTGTTTCTACGTGGTTATTCCAGTCTATTGAGAGCAAGGCAAGTGAAAAAAGGAAAAGGGTGGGGGCACGGATGGCAAATAAAAAACTGCGGCAGTTAAAATTGAATTTGTATTCACCAGGAAGTGGGTTAACCCAGTTAAAAGTCAGGGAATCCAATAGCACGAGCTGATATGTGGTGTCGAGACAATCTCCTTTGGGGAGCTAAGGCGCTTGGCTCATATGCTGCTTACCCGGGCTCATAGCATGTTTTCAGGTAATAATAATACATCAGATTGCTTAACGGCATATTTATGTAAGAACTCAGCGAGAGGAGGCATCTGGAGTGCCTTGGTGTTGTTCTTTGAAATCACCTCCTTCAGATATGTGCCACTCGCTGTTGTTATGTTTTCTCTTCCTTATCAGTTTTGCAGAGACGGAACATTCTATTACAGAGCGTATTTGGTTTGTCACAGTCAGATGCCTTCTCTTCAGGTTGCGGGAATTTTTTTCCCTAGATTTCTCTTTTTTTTTTAAGAGACTGTATTCTCATCACCCCCCATCCTTCTCCTGCTAAAGACATGTTTTCATCAAAAAAAGGCAGAGAGTGGGAAAATGACAAATCTCTCGGTCTTTGTTATTGGAATATATTGACTGCCCTTGGTTCATTGACTTTTTATTACAGGAGGTAGCACAACCGTCAGCAAATAGGGAGAAATTTGTTTCAGCCATTTGCTTTGGAACATTTGAAGCTGATAATTTTTTGTACTCCATGAACGCAAGGTTTTTTATGTGTGTCAGCAGCAGGCGTATTTTTGCTGTGTGTGTGTGGATTTGTGTGTAGGAGGTGCAGCTGTAAGCAGGGATGGTGGCTGCTACAATAAAAAGGAGGAAGAAGTGGAGACAGAGAACAGATAGATAGAGGGAGGAGGAGGAGGGGGACTCACAGAGACTAAGGCAGGGAGAGACAGCCAGACAGAGAGGTGGTTTCGGTCTACCAGGAACACACAGCTCTACCCGCCAGCAGTCTGTCAGTGGTGGTCCCCTCATCCAGTCTGCTGCAGCATCTGCCAGGGAGGCACCAGGCTGAGCGAGACCCAGATCCTTCCACGGCCCCATTTCAAGTCCAGAGCCCCATCAACTGACTCTTCCTCCAGGCCTCGCTGTCTTCTTCTGCGCTTCCCGCCCCATACCTCGCTGTCTTCACACCAAGCCGTGTTAGCAACCCTGACCCAGGGCCCTCAGGCCTGTATCTATTCCCTGCACTCAGCCTCAGCCTCCGCTCCCTCCAGCCCCATCTTCTCCTATTCCTCTGTGTCAGGCCCAGTGTTAGCCTCTTCAGACCCCCCAAACACAAATCTGTCCTCCGGGCTTTTCCCGTTCCATCATAAAGGACTGTATAGAAGTAATGAACTCTATAAAGTCTATGGACCTAACCATAGAAGGTTTTTTTGGCCTCGTCTAAATTTGACATTCTCATATAACAACACAGTTTTACATTTTAAGACATTCTTTTGAGATATTGTCCAAATTCAATGCATTTTAGTTTGGGTTAGGGTTGGAGTTAGGGTAACTTCTTGGTGTCCCATCAGATACAGTACAAGCTTTAGTTATTCAGAGCTACTTTATCTGTTACTGATAGACCATAAAATAGTGAGAATGGTTCATTTGGAAGTTAAAAAGTGACATCACCTTGCAGGCACTCTGATGTGTGTTTTTGGCATATACTGTAAACCCAGCTTCATTTCAATTTCCCAACAACAAATAATTTCCTTACTGTAACAAAACCACAATACACTGTAACTGTAGATGCCTAAAAACAGCAACAAAACAAATAAACCTCCTAGTATTTTCTTCCTCTTTCTCTACTTTGCATACTTTTCCATGCCCACCTCAAGAACTAATACCCTTTAACCTCTGACTAGACCTGTTCCTTTACCCCCTGCACGGCTCTCCGCCATTCCTGCCTGCTACCCCATCTCCATCCGCTCCCCATTACCCAGCCGTAGCCATTCTCCTCCAGCCCTATCCCCATTTAAAGCCCTTTCTCTTTCCCTGCTGGGGCTGGAGAGGGGCCGAAGCCACAGCATCTCCCCATCCGTTAGCCAGGAGCCAGAGATCCCAGCCAGAGATGCCATCTGATACAAGTCTATCATAATGAAGGTCCAGCATGGGGCTAAATGAGTTTCCACCTCAGCCGCGCGAGGGGCTAATGACAAAACAGCCTCCCTGTGCTCCTTGGCCTGCCGCTAGCTTTAATCAGGGCATATGGCACTTGCCTAAAATGCTTGGCTATGAGGAACAGAGGAGAGGATTTGGGAGGAAGTGTAGAGGAGACACAGAAAGGTCTCAGAAGAACATGGAAATGGAGACAAAGGGAATTTGGGAGTTTTAAAAGTTACAGTATGTCAGAATAAAACTGTAAAACAGGCAGCATAGTGGGTTTACATTTAAGAGTCAATGAGAGGGATTTACGTATGTGTGGTTATTATTTAGGAACTACTCAAAGCTTCATAGGCAGGTATGTGTGGGCGCCGGAAACCACTAATAGCTTTTATAGATTTATATTAATTTGCGGGATTTAATGTGCCTTAAATGGCAGATGATCAACAAGGGAAAACAAAAGTGCATTAGTGCCCCAGTGGCATAAAAAAGAGTGTGGAAGGGGGTGGGAGCTTAACAAATAGGCTACTCCATTTTCATAGCCCACTTTATGGCTTCCCCAACTTATCCAAATTAGCTTAAAGGATTGATAATTCTTCACTAATATAAAACTGTCACTGAGCCCCTAAACTGTGACTTGCCCCTTTTTTTAAGGTTTTGTCAAACACTAAATAGAGGGCTTGGAAATTAAATTGAAATCGCATAACAAGGCTTTCTTTTAATTTGATTAATTCTTTGTTGTTGTTTTAGATCCCCAGCGAAGACACCCATGACGTTTCGAGGTTATTTGTTCCACTGTCTAATGACAATTTTCTTGCACAATAACACCAGTTAAAGAGACGCCTCAGAGCAAATTTATTTTTCTCTGCCTTGAAATCACAGACAAGGCTAAGCCAAAGGGGGACTAATAAACCTCACCCTTAATTCCACAGTGAGGCTACTGCTGCGACTGCTCACACTACAACTTCCTTACAGTCCTAATTGTATAGAGAGGGATGATCAAAACTTCATTTAGCCTCTTTGGCTTTGAGGTTGCAGGCGTTTGAGGCAACAGTCATTTCTTAAAACTAAAGAGGTATAAGGGACTTTATTGAACCGAGTGACTGATGACCTCTCACTTTCCAATCTCAAGGCCATTAAAGCTGCACAACATTTATTAGACGTAGCCGGAGATGTTTTCACACCTCAATGAGAAATCCTTAATCATTTCAAATAATCGTTCTCTGTGTACACAAAGCAAATCCTTCAACCCCAGCACCGAGAAAACTTGTTTGCTCTGAAAATGCATCAGGACACTTTGGTTTCACTGTAAGCTTGTGTACTGTAGGATGCTTTTGGCAGCGAAAAAACAGTCAGGCTGTCCTCAGCATGGAGAAAATGAACCTCTGAAACCCATGCTGACAGTTTTGGTCCCTACTGTTCCTGATTTCCACAACACCATAACCAGTCTTGGCAACCAACAAGCCCCCAGTACAAATTAGCCAGCCGTCAGCAGGGTGCAAGGATTGCTTTTCCATGACAGGAAAAAGATAGAGCGAGGCACAGTTTATCCAGGTGGAGGCCTTCACAGACAGTTTCTTGGACTTCACATCCAAGCTCCCAGTTGTTTCTTCCGCTTTCCTGTTCCTGCTCATATCTCTTCCTCAATCTGGTGCAATCCTTCCTTACTCCAAACATCGTTGCCCAGGTTTCCCCTCAGAGCGGGGTGATTGCTTGCAGCTGGGGTGCATTGAGAACATTTTAATATTATGCAGAAGATTAGAGCAAACTAACTACATTATTCTCCAATTACACTCATTTCATCCAACTGATGTCTTTATATCCTTCCCCTCGCCTCGATTAGCCTAATGTGAAAATGGAAGGGGGGAATGCGCTTAGGACTGTACCGATTGTTCCTTGGCTGCCTATTATTTCACAACGCCATTAAAAGGGAGGCGTCTTTTATAGTGACTGTAAATAAAACGATTAGGGGCACATCCAGCCGGGTGCTGGGGAAGATTTCATTTCAGGGATCTGCTTATCAACGTTCTTGGAAGGTTTGGAAGGATTGCGAGGGCCCTCCACATACGAGAAGCTACCTTCCCCCACCTCCGTCGCACAATAGCTCCCTGTATCTCTCTCCAGAGCCGCATTACAGTAGCAAATCTCACACTTGCTTTGCATCCTTGTCATAAAATAAATAAATCAATTACATTGCCGCACACATGCACGCCTTCTATCACAACACGAGTTAAAATCGTTTCGTCTCACATGCCCGTAAGCCTGCTTAATATCCCGCCGAGCCTGCCCAAATTATTAGAAAGTACATGAGTGACAATTGTTAGCCAATGTTGCAGATCCACACGGGTATGTTAATGCTACGTGGCTGAATGAGGAATAGAAAAACCTCCATCACCTCATAAACCCCTTGCTGAGAAGGAAGCTTTTTTGAATTGTGGGTGCTCTACACAAAGCAAACGTCATGGAAGGAGATCTCAAACCAGAGAGATCCAACACTTTTATTATCGTAGGTCTTTGTTTTCTATATATGCAACAAGTCCAGAAGCCATATTTAGAAGAATGGGGCAACTCCCGCAACAGTTCTTGTATTGCTTTGGCCTAAAAGACTAGAAACGTGATATATACTAACCCTCCGTCAGGAATGATTTTGCCTTCAGCACGATTAGGGTTTGAATTATGCCTGCAAATATTGCATGTTATAATAGACCTTAAGGAATACATTGAGTATATAGAAGATGTTTATGATAGGTCGTTGGAAATTGGCCAATCTTGTGAAACTCAAACTGCTGTTCTTGAAATCGGCTTTTCCAAGGATAACATAATAACCCATTTACTGGATTCATTTTTTGATTAGGAGATAGTTTTATCCAAACCACTTGTAAAACTTGTAAATGAATATAAATGCCGTATATTTATACAGTATTTGCTCATCATACATACAGTAAAGAACATTGTGAGGATGGACACACAACACTTCATTTCTGTAGGTGGAGCTTATGGATTGTACAACACAACTTTGCATGCCCTCTAGACTTTTCTATTGTATACTATAAAAATACATTAAATTAGCTTAGGTGTCAGAGACGAGTAAGCAAATATCAGTAACCCTTAACATTTTGCATCTTTACCACCATGTGGAAAAAATATTCCTGAAGTTCCTATAGTAGTGATATGGTCTTCACTACACATGTCTTGTCAGTGTAGATCTTGTTAAACAAAATCAAAAAGAAAACAGAAATGCATGTGTTATTATTATATCAACTCATTACATGCTGCGCTCCATATTAAGCATTGCTGTGACATTACATTGAAACTCCTCTGGGCTATACAGAGGCACCCTTGTAATGTTTGTTTTTCTTTTCTTTCCCTCTCTTTCCCCCTCCTTTAGTTTCTTGGATTGACTTCCCTTTTGTGTTGGATAGCAGGGACGCACAGTGTTGATTTCAGTTGTACGGCGGTTGTTTCATAGCTCGCAGCGTGTTTGTCTATGGTGGCATTCCTCAATTCCATTCAGCACACAAGAGGATCCCCTCGGGCCGGGCATATCCCAGCGTCCTCTGCTTCTCCGCCGTCCCAGAGATGGACCAGGCAAACATCTGATCTCTTACACACTTGTGTGTCTGCAGTGTCTACACTCATGCCAACGTATGGGCCTGTACACATGAAGACACACACATAGCACAAGCCACCATCTCCACACTGCTCCTGTATCACATTGCAGTAAATCCAGTTAAGGAGCTCTGTGGGGAGAGAAAATAAGAGATAGAGTTACCAGGTCTGGAATGGTTTGACCTAAGCTGTGTCATCATGTACCGATGCCATTGTCTGATGAAATGTTTGAATATGACGGATCTACAGAGGCTTTTAGCGTGTCAGCATTGGTTATTTATTACGGTGCAATGTTCCACTTGCGAGATCTGATAATGGCTTCAGGTTAGTGTCTTTCTCTGGAACATTTTTCTTCAAGCATGACAGACACATTTATGGAACAACATGAAAAAACTTCAAATCAAAATAAGAAAAATAACTAAAAGATACATTCTGAAAAAGCTTGAAAGATTACGTTGTTTACTCAAAGTAAAACTACCCTGACCACAATTCCCTTTGGAGCTGGAGAACACTGATGCTTTGACCTTTAGCGAACGAATCTGATCGAACTAGAGCACTTCAGGTAATTACGCAGCAAACCTGCTTTGACAGGAGCTATCTGGACTGAATTACTAACCGTGTGTCAGAGCAAAACAATGCGTTTCAGACTCTGTCGCAGCGCTTGGATGCTATGGCCCTCTGCTAGGGGAGAATGCAGTACGATTTAGAAATTCCTATGTCACACTGCCATAAAAGTCGTCTGTAAACTGGGATGGATGAGGCCTGTAGGGGTGAGGAGTTGTCCGTTCCTCCTTTCCAACGAGGTAAAAAAAGGTTATGGAAAAAGAAGAAAACGGACAAAGCTAGCAGGTAGACCGCAAAAAAACAAATGATAGCAATGTTAAAATGGACATTAGTCCTTCCTCCGTTGGAGCTGTGAGTGTTAGGAGCCCTCACAGCCGGACCCCTGATTCAGATCTTTACATCCATGTGGTTTCCTACAGAGCCCATGCAGTGGAACCAGGATCACTGTATGGAGCTAGAAGCGCTTCAGTGGATAAACCTTAAAAAAGTAGCCATGGGGACATTAGGACTGACCAGAGACAACATTTATCCTTACACTATCATGAGCTTTATAGAAAAGTAAATGCATTTCAGGCGGTATAGGTAGACCCCCCCCCTTGAATTCTGGCTTCCATTGTATAGTCTTGGTTATTTTGACACCAGTATTGTACAGAACTTAACCAAAAAAGAGTTATGCAGTATCAGCATCTATCAAGATGAATTCATACAGTAAATAATGACAAAATTGCTTTTACTCAGCTCGTCAAACTGTTACATTGTGTGGATGTGAAATGTACTTGAGATAACATGTTATAACAATTAAAAGTCCAGATAATACCCAATACCCAAGTTTTACGTGACCAATCATATTTTGTTCGTTCTGAATCTTTAGTGTGCCCTGGCTTTACAGCAGTATAATATTACATTGTGTAATATTAACAGCCAACTAACGTTAACAGTATTGGGGAAATCATTGCATTTCTCCATGTAAAATATGAGCCCAAGATCCAAAATGCTGCTTTACCATGGCATCTCCAGGTATATACCATGGTTTCAGGACACTAGAGATTGGTGTAAATAACCTGAATATTAGTGTCAAGAAACACTTGAGCTCTGTTTACTGTCAGCATTTCAAAATTGTGTCAAGATTTGAAGATTTCCAACAGTTTCCAGAACGTTTCAAACCAGAGCACTTAGGTCATGCTTGAAATATTCAGGTTTTGAGATACGCATCAAACCTGACCTAAACAGAAGGCACAGTTACTACCTATCAATCAAACTGTAATGGTATGTTGTTTGGGGAATGCATGCTGGTTGGCATACCGTAAAGTGGCTCTGTAATGCTATTTCCTGAAGGATAAGTGTGCGGTTGGATGTATTTATAGTGGAAACTTAAGTGAAATTGACTACTGCAGCTCACCCCTCTCTCTCAGATGAGTTAAAAACAGATCATATTTCCACAGGTGGCTGTTAGACGAACTCACGCTGGAATGTTGGGCGACATAAATCTCTGTAATTGCATGGTATCGATCAGATAACTAAAGCTACAAATGGCGAGGGAGACGCCCTTTTTTCTTCACTCCATACCATTTCTCATGCCTTTTATCTGACACCAAGAAAGGAGAGTTAATCACTACACACACACACACACACACACACGAATGCTGATGCAGCCAAGTCTAGCAGAACTCCTGACAGTTCTCCGGAAAAAGTGAGGGCGTCAAAGATGTGCTTGGAATATCTTTTGACTGCTCTGACTTTGACTGCATATATTGAAAGTATTCGACGAGACTCAGATAGGCCGATAACATCAGTGCCCTGTAATTGATGGGACAATGTCAAGACTTTCAAAACCCGTAAACTTCTGCACAGCACAGTGTGACGACTTCACTGAGGAAAGAGAGACAAGTCCTTTCATCCAGACTGACTTCCATGACATGTGCTCTGCTGTTTGCTCTTGCGTGTCTTCCCTCGGCTCTACAGAACAGAAGGATTAAATCCTTCAAAATGAATCCAGCCACATGAAGCACTGTTTGTCTTCATGTCTGTGTTTACATTTAGGCAGGATATACATGTAAACTACATAAGTTATGTCTTTAGGACTCCTATCGGGGAGGGTGTACACTTTGAGATATCTTGAACCGATTAACTACAGTATCAGCATTGCTTGCTTTTCAAGTTCTGCCAGGATATATATAAAGATTTATTGATTTTCTGCCTTGTTCTTCTTTTCAAATAACCCCTGATTTTGTATTCTTAGTCCCTACTTCATTCCTATTATGGCTCTCATTGAGAAAAAAAGATTTTCATTTAAAGGGGCCCTATAATGCTTTTTTGTGTTTTCCCTTTTCCTGTAGTGTGTTATGTGTGCATGTAAATGGACTGCAAAGACTAAAATCACTGTTCCCTACAGAGGCAGTTTCTCTCTCCCCCCCTTCCTAAAATGCCTCCATTGGTTTCAGACAGAGGGTGAAACGAGATGCTGCAGCACACGCAGTATAAGAAAAATAAAGACCTTTTTGAACATTAAAGCATACTGTATAGACATGTCACAGTAGAGGCACTAAATACAACTATGAACCTGAAATTAGGGCCCCTTTAAAGTTGAGTCCCCTCATGTCCTTCCTGTTTTGAATTACGTTTTGTTTGCGTGTATTTTTTCCTCTATTATCCTACCAACATCCCGGCTGTTTTAGTAAGCCGTGACATGCAAGCTTTTTCTGCAAGAGGTAGAAAAATGACATACATTTGAAGACAAAGCAAATTATAAAATCACTTTACCACAATCTGTATACAATACCTGACCTGTAAACAAAAGCTGTTTCGTCTTTCAGCTGCATACACCAGGGTCTGCGTGCTCTGTAAACAAAGTGAGATAGTCTCTCCAGTTCACTCCTCTGAACTCTCAAACTCCAGGTTGCCAAAAGTGACATCAGCAGCCGCAGACACTGATCCATCTCTCCCCTCGGGGGCTCGGGAGGGGAAGAAGGTGGGATGGAGGGCGGGGAAAGAGGAGGTGGGGAAGAGAGACAGAGGGGGGGGGTTGAGGTCGGTTTGTGGAGGGGTGAGGGTTATAGGTCTCCTTCTCTGCCAGGTGTGCTTTTCACACAGACACACACATCCTCTCCTCTTGCATGGCGGTGTCGGCGGTGGGGTGAAAAATGACAAGATCGGACACTGGAGCCGGCATGACAGAGAGCTGCTGCACGGTTCCCACACATCACAGAGTGGGGGTGAACGTACACTCACACAGATCAGACGCTGAACTATCTCATTACTAGAGTTGTTACCTTTGTATTGATATAAATCAACTAACCCACTACCAAAACCAAGTCACTCATATTTTCAAAGCTCTACTTCAATGCTATATGCATATTTTGACTTGTGCCTGTACTCGTACTACATTGGTACACAGATATAGGCATGTTTAAAGGCATATAACTGGATTTAAGACTTATAAAGTCAGATTAAGTGAAACATTTCAAGATTTTCAAAGTGAAAGGCAATGCTCCAAGTGAGTATTGCCTTCTAATATATGCCTTGCAACATTTGATCAATCTATAATCAGAAGCAGAAACTGTGACGGTCTCCATCTTGTGCTAATGGACAGCCTTTACAGTGATAGGACAAATATCCCTGGGTCACCGTGGAATAACTTCCCTGCCATTAATTACAGCTCAGCCGGGGCATATAAACTACTAAAGATTATCTAAGGATACAGCAGATTATCTCCGGATGTAAGCTCTTTGGGAAACATAAATATGCTACTTCTTCTTCTTCTTTTCCTTTTTTTCATTCAGCCCGAGCTTTGTCGGTGGGATCAGGGGTTTCTCACATGGTGTCCATTATCGTTAACTAAGTAAATGATGACCAGTTGAGACCACCAGGGCAGCTTTTATACCGCCAGCGGAATTCTTTTTTTTTTTTTAAATAATTTTTTGCAGACAGTACATTTACATTTCCGTGCATGTAAACAATCTGATGCTTCTTTGTTTGGAGAAAATTGAACAAAAATGTCTTCATGACAGTAGGTGGAATGCCAATATAGTTTATTTTCTTGGTTCACAGACATTCCCTTATTGTGGAAACTTTCTGTACTTATATCATTGTTAAATTGGAACACTGATGTTTTATTTATTTATTTTGGCATGATAATATTTTCTCTCCTGAGCAATTATCATATTTTCATAGGTAGTGGTGGAATATTTGATGTACTTTAAGGTACTTTATTTTGTGTTTTTCTCTATTTCTCTTTATATTACCATGGACTAAACTGCAGGTTACATAAAGGACTACTTGGCACTGACTGAAAAGGCACATTTGTCTTTGTTATATCGTGAATGATGCGGATTGTTTGTAGAAAATACGTTTTTTTCCACAACAAATACGAAACAATCTATGATTAATACATCTTTAAATGTTTTTAAATGTCATTACAAGGGTTGATTTCTAAACAATGCGACGTTTTTTGATTTAATTCTCTAAATATCTTCGAAGTAAACACAAATGCTAATGACAAAACAACAAAGCGACCAAAAAAAGACCCCTGGAAGCAGAAAGTACACAATTCCTGGCCGTCCATGTGCTTTAGATTGTATAATTATTAAGACTGGATAGTAGCACATGTCCCTTGAAGCTGAATGCCTCTGTTTTCAAAAGGATTACAAAAGACTTGTTTTTCAAACATCACAGTTTATACGCAGAAACTTTCAAATACATGAATTGATTTCCAAATACCACCCGTTAGTTGATTGTGGATTTTAATGCTTAATAAGTGAGACTAAAGGGGAAGCGGAAATGCAGTGCTTACAATAAAAAATGTCGGCTAATGAGAATAAATTAGCAGTTATCAATGCTAATAGTTTCCCTCTAAACTTTGTACCCACATTGCTTGCTGTGCATACATGTTTTATTTAGTACCCATGTATTTTCACTTATTGCTGAGTTAGAATTACCACACCGCCATTTACATAGAAAAGTGTATCTCGGCATGAGCTCATCAGCTAAACATCCCCTCTAAACAAATGGTGAGACAACCGGCTTTATCCCGAACAAAAGGCGTCTATGGTTACATCTTCTTGGTTACAGAAACATGACACAGTGTTTTTCCTGCAACACTTTCTACTGATTCCTGCCGTTCCCCAGGGGCTGCGGTGTAATTTGTCCACGGCTACCTTTTAGCATTTTTACAACTTTCTGAAGGAATGCTGTCGTACAAAAGGCCGGAGTAGCACTATACAGTACAAAACTTCTCTAGAGGGTTATTCATACCCATTCTGCATCAGTGTGGAGTTACAGTAATACTGAGGAGGTCGTGTTACAGGGATAATGACAGCCAACACTCTTTTTACTTGCCCTCATGTTCAAGGAATTCCCCCATTCTGGGGCTTATTGTTGAAGTGTCTCTGTACCGGTGTCACCTTTTAGATATTGAAACCATATACTATATTATAATGCCTAAAAACAACCTATAAAATAATAGATTATGTAATTTAGAACCCAGCGGTGTAATGTAATGAAGTACATTTACTCAAGTACTTTACTTAAATACAATTTAGGGGTACCGTTTTATTCTACTTTACTCCAATACATTAATCTGGAAAAATTATTGACTAGGTACTATACAGATTCAGATTATTAGCTAATACAAAATATCAACTAATACACATCATACACTATGATATATAATTATAGGTTAATATATCCAGTATAAGTTAATAAAGTAATACATTTAGCTCCACCTTTTACCAGCTGTGATTAACACATTAATGCATGAATGATAAGTCTCCAGTAAATTAGTACTTACTTTTAACTAAAGATTACGTATGTTAATGCCAAACTTTTGTGCTCCCACTCAACTAAGATTTTGTATGAGTACTTCTTCCACCTCTGTTAGAACCTCATTTAAGAATCCCGTAAATCTATTTTTCGGATAATCTTTTTACTCTTTATGTAACTTCTCGTACTTAACCCCTGGAGGAGGAATCAAATCAGAACAATGCAACACATCTGGTCTCATCTCAGTCCGTCTGCGACAGTCTGGGCTGAAGGGTCCTGGGTGGAGGGGAGGACCACGGGACAAAGAGACAAGCTACTGCTGTGGCCGTTACCCATGATACCCCACTCGGCTGATCCGTCCTGTCACCCTTCTATACAAATCCCTCTGATATCTGCTACGCGCACGCTCACACTCGGAGGCAGGCGGCGCTCTGAACTTGCTCTGTCACTCCGCCGTACCCGGATTCCTACAGAGGAGACCCCCACGGGAACTCTAATCGCCAAAGCAAAGGGTCATCCATCAAGTCAGGCTCTGTGGGGACATTAGGGGAGAAGGCAGGGGAGGGATGAACAACATAGGGGAGGGAGAAGTAACAGGGAGAGACAGTGGGAGGGGGGGGGGACTGAGACGGAAACAGATTGGAATACAATGAAGAGAGAGAAGGAGGCAGAGCCTGTTTGTTTAGGGTCTGTCATCGTGTCGCCGCGGTAAAGGGGTTACGGGGGTGTCTCTCGGACACTGGGGGCCGCCCTGCTCGCTGATGGCCCTGCGACTGAGCATATGTCACCAGTCTAGCGCGAACGAGGGAGCTGCCTCCGCCGGGACACACGTCATTAGCACCATCTGTGACAGTACCCATGAGGCCCTGGTGCGCTCAAATACACTGGTTTTGTTTTTTCGTGAAGGGGGTGGAAAATGAGGCAGGAAGGGGCACAACTTCTGTGTACTATGCCAGGGTCACTGCTGCTCAACTAGACCTAGAACTGCTCACCCCCACAGCTGCAGTAAACCACCAGTACAATGTGTGTGTGAGGGTGTGAAAATGTGTGTGATGTGTATTTCCGTGTGTTTGTGAATCAACACAGTGTCATGCATATGTACCAGTGAGTCCAGGACACCAGTATGGGAATGATTACAGCCCTTTGGGAGGGGGGGGCATGACGGGGCCCGGGTCCGCTTGCTGCAGTCGTGTCGAGTCCAGATAGAGGAAATGCTGGAATAATAAGAACAGGAAGGGTAAATGGCCTATCAAACACACCCCTCTCTGACCTCCCCTGAGCCCGGCCGACCAGGATGAAAGATCCAGCCACTTTCTTCTCCTTAATGGTTTCCTCGGTAATCAGCGCAGCGGAAGTGCTCCAGTCCGGGGTGATTAGCCAGGGCTAGGATTCCTTAATCGCCCCGGCCCCGTTCTCAGGCTTTGAAAAATAAAGGAGGGAGAGGGAAAGAGGGAAGAGGAAGCGAGGGTGATAACAGGGCCCGTGTTTAAAGAGAAAGCGAAGGGGGGAGATATGTTTGGATACAGGAAGATCTGGGAGGGCCACGAGCTAAGAAGTTGGCATTGATGCTACTTGGATTCTGATAGATTTGACCGTGTAGTTGCTCAAAAGAGATACAAAATAGCTGTAATGGTGTCAGTTTATCCAGAGAGATCATGTAGGTTTCATACAGTCAAATATTTAATTACTGGGAAAACAGACAATCATGAGGTGACTGCTAATCTGTCGGAAACATGACCCCCCAGACAGCGATGACTCATGGCAGGGGTTAGCATTAGCATGTTGGAAATTGGCATGTATTTACCATTTTCTTCCAGGATGTGTTTTTTCGTCACTTCTTTTCTCCATCTGTTACCTGAGCCTTCGTAAAACAACACCATTTTAAATGTTTGGCTGTGTAGGAATTTGTTTTCATCACCCCTAATTTAGCTGTGGCTTCCAGTTTAAACAATAATGAAATACTCCACTAACACTGTATCTTGTGCTTCGAACAACATGCATATATGCCTTCAATGATAACAGATGAATGTTTTTCATCAACAGCTCACCCAACTTTTAACGTAGATGACTCGGGATTAGTGTTGAATTGTATTACGGTAGTATGTTCTTACAGCGTTGAATACATTTGAGGTAAATTCCTCAGATGGTAAAATGAGAGGCTGTCTGTGGGATGATGGTGACTGATGCTGGGGCCAGAGCAGTTAGCCTAACCACAGACATGGCAGACTGCATGAGTCACAGTTACAGGCAACACTCTTTGTGTTCCCACAGTTGTTTCTTTCACCAAACTCTTTGGCCCCAGCGTTTCCTCTTGATTTTTATATTACAAACATCTCCAACAAGTTTAACCAACACTACTATTGGAAGATTGCTATAAAAGCCACAAATTGTAAGTAATCAAAGTAGAAAAATAAGCTTAGAAATGTGCATTTTTGTCAGCAAATTAGAGGGGACTAGAACCCTCAAGCCAATAATAAATATATTGTCTTACTGAAGGTGCTGATTTTTGGTTTGGTTGACTTTACAGAAAAATAGTGAAGCATTTTTATTCCCCCCATACTTATATTTTTGCATTTGAACAATATGACTCTGTTTGTGATCCGTCCAGTTAGTAGCTGATGGCGGGACCTAATAATGCGGCAGTAAATACCTTCACCAAAACAATAAGTAAATAAATAATCTATATAATGCGAATAAAACAATGATTTTAAAGACTATTGGTATTTATTATTAAGAAGATATCTCCCAATGAGACTGACTGATTTGCAAAGTTAACTAATTCCGTAATGGAAGAATTGGAAAGTTAATTTGTTCACTTCCACTTGTAGGCCTCAGGGAGCATGCATACCACCTGACACATCTTCCCATGCTGCCTTGGTGTTGTTGTGTTATAAATTAAAGGTCTGCGGAGAAACAGAACCATCTCAAGGTTCTCCTGTGGTTGTCTTTCAGGAGCCACATTCCTATAGTGCGATGATACTCCTTTCTGCTTTCGTTTGCTAATATTCCCTTGCTGTTTAAAGCAGCGTTCAGTTTCCCCCGTCAACAATGACAATGTACAGTGGCAACATTCTTCAAACATACCTAAATACACAAACACCCAATCCTGTTTGACAGTGTAGAGATTTCTTTCAGGAATTCCCCGACCGAGCACTGATCCTACTTTAGTTCCCACCCAGTCAAACCTGCTTGTGTCTCATATTGTGTTCCCTACTATTTTTCAGTGATCGCGTTACAGCAGTTAGTATCCAAAATGTCTCCGGTAATGTGAAAGAGCTTACATGCAGGTATCATATATGTCCACTTATGTGCATCACAATGGCGGACCCCACCTGGGCTTTTGTCTTAGCTGCTACAAAGATTTGGCGTCTCACAGTGCGACTTCTCATGTGACGCCCTTTAAAATTCCCCTGTCCATGTTTTTACCGCAAGTACACACACACCTCAGGCTGCATTGTAGTGTGTATTTTCTGTAAAATATGATCACATTTATTCCAAATAATTGCGAACCAGGAAGTTGTAAGAGCAATAAAGTCAATTTAGTGAGGACTTTACAGTGTATCGATGGGTCCAAATACACCTTCCTGGAAGCCATTGTTCGTTTATCATCAACCTGTACTTGCGTTAGGGTTAGGTTTAGGATTGTGCCCCTTCGTAGTATGTTTAATCAAAGCTATGATTTTTCATAGTGTACAATTGTTTCCTGTAAAGACAGGAAGTTCATGTTGAGTTAACTACCATTAATTGACACTTTTGGCTAGATATTGTAGTAGAACGAACAGCAAATATTAAATAACTTGCCATTGTATGCGGATTTGTTGCACGGCTACACTTACACAATCTGATAATTACATAGCATTTAAACTGCTCTTAAAGGATTGCTTTCACTCTTGTCTCCACTACCTGAGTCCCGGGGGCTAAGCAGGTGTGTGTCTCTAAACACATTACTCTCATACCTGCGCACACCTCCAGGTCCTGACCTCAACCTACACCCCACCCCACCCCTCATTTCAGCTATTACTTGGCTCATTTTGCTAACAATACCCAAATTGCTTATATGAACATGTCACATTCAATCAGCTTAATGCCAGGCTTATGCATTACAACATTTACAAAAATGCCCTGCAGCTGACAGCAGGTGATGTGAAAGGATATCGCTATTAGGCTGCTGACATTTTTTCCAAACTGAAGAGCTATAACTTCTTTGGTGACCAAAAGTATAAGTTTCCACCTTAGGTTCCCACCACAGTGAGTGTGTCTTTTGGAAATTGATGGGTGCTGAGGAGTGTTTGTAAAAGTCCCACGGTGCTACGACCCTTTTTCACCACAACGGATGGAAGAAAGGTGCACGGAAAGTAGGAGAGCAAGATGAGAGTTGTGCAGAAGATTGTACGAAACAGATGAGACAGAACAAAAGAGCTCCACAGACAGACACACCAGGCGTTTCTGTCTCACCATCCCGCAGTCAGTGAGCTGTCAGCGATCCCCCCGCCTGCTCTATGGGTACAGCCCCGCGAGCGATGGCATTTCAAATAGCCTTATAAATCAAGAGTTATGTTATGTCACCCTGCCACTGCCATTAACACACAGAAGAGAAAACCACCACAGAGTGCAGCACATGAGGTTGTATATTACTCTGTGCATCCCCTACTGAACCATTAAAACTCTACATCAGGCTCGCTCTCAGGCCGTAACGGAAATTTGAGAAATTTATCCTCATCGTGCGTCCGAGTCTCAAGAAAACTTACTAGCACTCAGAAAGTGGCCATTGAACCATTTTACTTCCCAACTTGTAGTTTAAGAAATACACTCCCCTCCCTCAACAATTACTGAAGAGATACCCTTGAGCAAGGCACTTGACCTCCAATAGCTGCAGTGGACCTGCTCATTGGTCGATGGTGTAAGACTGTTTTGTATCCCGTCTGTAAATAAACCTGCATTAACAGGGGAAAAAGCATCCTTACTAATGTGTTAATATAGATCCAGACTCTTGTACATCTATATTCAAAGCCTCGTCTTTTGTCTGATACCTTTGTTTGACTAAATGACTTATTCACTGTGCCAGAGCGACGCTGTTTCCAAACAACTTACCTTAATGATAGACAGATGGCAAAGGAATTCATTGCTACACCACTGTGCCTCGTGTCACCTTGAAAACTTTTTCTGCATGCCCCGTACGACCCTCTGCACCTGCTGCAAAAACTATTTCCCCGCGCGAAGCAAGTCATCCGTAATACACGTAAGTCACGGTTGCCGGGGTTAAATATAGGAATCATGCATAGAGGGGTAATCAGGAGTTTTCATCGCAGGATCCCCGGAGACTGATCCCCGGTGTGTGACATGGCTGTCAAAACACTGACAGATTGTTTTACCAACATGCGCGCACACACACACACACACACACACACACACACACACACACACACACACACACACGCACGCACGCACGCACACACGCACACACGCACGCACACACGCACACATGCACACATGCACACATTGACAGATTGTTTTACCAACTCCATAGGCTTGACTGACACCTATTCTCCTGGGTATCCTCCCAGCTCCCCTCTTTACGAGGTAAATACAATCTAACAATTTTGAACTGTTTTGTTATTTAATAAGGAACAGACTTTTTCTTCAGGTGGCACTTTGAGTTGCTGCTAAATCCAGGCAGTGACAGTAGTTAAAATCTTATTTGCTTTTTTTCCTAAGTGATTTAAAGGCTGCTAAATACAGATGTAGCTGTCATTTTATTTCACTATTTGGAAACATGTGACTTTGTTGCATCAAATTAAATTCATGTTTCTTAGCATTAATGAAAAACAGACATGCAGAACTGCAACAGCCAGGTGCCCTGTTGGATTGTGCTGTCATTCCATTAGCCAAACCGTAAGCTTTTGAGCATGTCCAAAATGTATAACCTTATTAAACCACGGTGACATGTGACAGTTAATTCTGTTGCCGTATGCCACCATGGAGAATGTATTGGTTAAATGCTTCCTGAGACAGATGCTACTTTGAGGCTAATCAGTAGTAATTGATGGTCCAATTGGGTTAGAGTGGCCTTGCTCTGGCCAGTGTCTTTGGCCTAAAGCTGTAAGGAGAACGGGCACAGGAAGGGACACACTGAGACACACACTTGTGTTAGCCATGCCAACCGTTTCTGGATCACAGCAGGAAGAAACAAAACACCTTGAACCTCGCATGATGGAAATATGTGAAGACACTGTCCCACACTGTCAATGGTAATGCTCTCTAAATGGCTCTGTGATAATATAGTTACTAGAATAACCCTAACCATTCCAGTGCTCTCGCCAATAGACAGGCTTCAATCTGGATACCCTAACCCTAAATGGTTACTTTTAAAGAGCCTGTTATTATGGTAATGTTCAGGTTTCATATTTGTATTTTATGCCTCAACTGTGACCTGTTTCTATGCTTTAATATTCAAAAAGCTCTTTATTTTTCTCATACTGCCTGTGATGCAGCAAATGTGTTCACCCTCTGTCTGAAACCAGAGACCAGTCAGCTCTGATGATTATTGCAAACAGTATCCATAGAGTCAAACATAAATATGACTGTATCTTTCTGTTTTGATTGCCTTTCCCCTTCGTGATGAGGTTTCAAAGTGAGGTTTATCTTAATGGGTTGTAGTTTGTGATTTTGAATGAAGTTTTCTTACAGAGATAAACACTGCAGTGCACAATGCACTGACATGAGACATATTGAACCATGTTTACCAGCAGCTCTGATTCAAAGCAACCAGAAAAGTCCCTCAAGACTTTTCTAAATGAATAATCTGTGAATTAGGACATGGAAAAACACTCTAATGATGCCCAGCAAAACATTTGACATCCAAGCCTGTCATGTTTTCGAATGGCCTTCAGACTTCTCTTTGTTGCATTATACATCAACCCTTAGCCTACATATTACATTTGCAATCCAGGGGCAAATATTTTCAATTGTGGGTGGGGGGGGGTTTTGTGTGTGTGTGCGTATGCTTCGGCAATTTGATACCACAGCACTTGAGAGTTATCACCGGAGTGGCCGTAAGCTCCGCAGCAATTCATAATTGTGTTCTCTCATCTCATATTGCAGCAGCTGACGTTTTTACTTTATTTATTTTCTCTGCAGCACACACATTACACACGCACAAACAAATACACACACACACACACACACACACACACACACACACACACACACACACACACACACACACACACACACACACACATAATCACATAGATGTCTCATCCCAGCACTTTTTTGATGATACATTAAGTTGTGTAAAGTTGCATCTGTGTGCACATGTATGCATGTGTGTTTGAAGCAGGGTCCCTCCACCTGTGCTGGTTGGAGTTAATCCGGTTAGGTCCCAGTCTCGTCTCCGCGGCTGAGCGGTGTGGCGGGGGCCCGAGGCGCCTCTCCAGCCCAACGCCTTGGCTTAAGCGTGGCGCGGTAAGGAGATGAGGCCCCGCTCGGCCCTCGTTACAGAAATTAGATGGATCAGGGAGTAAACATAACCAGCTTTTTATATGATCCTCGGCTCAGAGCAGACAGAGAGCGGAGAAGATGGAGGGGAAGGGAGGGGAGGGAGAAAGAGAAGGCGAGATTCCTCCTCTAATTACTTCATGGGTCACTGCTCCTGCAGGCAGATGTCAAAATCCAACACTTTCTGATGTGAGGAGAGCGCTGCAGAATGGGAGGGGATGGAGTAGGGAGAGAGAGGAAGAATAGCAAGAGCATGAGGAAACGGGGAGAGTCATGAGAACAGGAAGAGGGATGAGGAGGTTTTGGGAGGGGATAAAATAGTGAATTGGGAGGAGTGGGTTACACAAATAAAGGAGGGCGATGAGGAGGATAAAGGAATGGATGAAAGGAGAAAGTGAGTGGGGATTAAAGGGGAAAGGGGGGTAGGAAGCTGGATTGGGGTGAGGGGGTGTAACACGTTGTCAGGAGAGTGGGAGAATGTGGCGGTGATGACACAGATTGGTTGTGGAGTGTTGTGACCTGGGATGGCCTGTGTCTGGCAGAGCGGGCCAACACAAGGCCCTTCACATTGGCCACATGCCCCCTGGCTCACTGAAGAAAAAAACCCAACTGAAACGAAAAACTGCCAATGCCTCGTCAGAGATATGCTACGGCCATTTACTATCAGAGTGATAAATACCTACATGTCAACATTTCAAAAGTTCTGTGCTTTTCAAAGTCCCACAGCAAGCATGTTGGCTCAGAACAGCATCTTTCCTGACTGTACTCAGAGGGCGAAGAAGTACTCAGATTATTTACAATTTACTACAATACCTCAGTCAGTGTCAACATACTAATAAAAAACCTGCATTAAAATGGGTACTTAAGTAAAAGTACAAAAGTATTGGCGTCAGAATATACTTTAAATACCAAAAGGAAAAGTACTCATTTTGCAGAATGGCCCGGCCGATTCAAGCATCATATATCTTAATAATTGTATTGTTATTATTGATGTTGCACTTGCTACATTTGAGGTTTATTTTGATTTATTTGTATACTACTGGGTAGCTTAACCTTTAATAATATATAATAATTGTATAAATTGATTCATAATTTGTTTTTATAATGGAAATCCTCAAAGAAGTAAGTAGCTAAATCTCTAAAATAAATGTAGTGGAATAACAAGTACAACATTTGCCTCCGAAATGTAGTGGAGTAGCATGAAAGTACTCAAGTAACGTACCTCAATGTTTTACTTAAGTACAGTACTTGAGTAAATGTACTTTGTTACAATCCACCACTGACTGTACTTTTATTCATTTCATGTCAAATTAAGGCTGTGAGGAGATCTTCAAACACTGCTTCCATCAAAATGAAGTGAAGGACTTCTAAGGATGTGGTTTTATTATTGTTTTTGATTTAGTCCATTGATACTAGCCAAGACAACTCAAAAGCAGCTGGATGGAAACTGCAGAACCTTCTCAGCTGGCAGTCAAACACGTACTGCGCAGTACAAAGCGCTCACACTAACCCATCCATCCCTCCGTTTGCTTTTCAAAGCAAAACGTTTCCTTTAGAACTCAATCCGTCTGCCTGTATGTATCGTGTCTGTCGTCTTTCAAACTGTGTCTCGGTTTTAGATGGAGAGAAACAAAGATATCAGTCCAAATGCTGCTCTTGCAAACACCTCCGCACTTCTCAGGGAAAGCAGGTATTACTGCAGGTGTCTGGGAAGTCTTGAATATACAGTTAATCCAAAGCCTCTTATATCGTCTGTTTCATCGTCCTTTCATCACGTCTGGGTGAACAGCCAGACTTCTGAACCTGTTTTTTGTCATTATGTATCAACGTCTGAATAAACAGCCAGTGTACAGGCAGTTAAGGATTCAGCGAGGGAGGTCGTGGTGGGAGGTTTGATTTGATTGAAGCACCTGCCTCATTAACACTCCCATCATCTGTTGGAAGTGGTTTGTATTGGAATCTAACTATGCGGTAAAATAGCTAAATAATAGGCCTTGTACAAGTACACAACTCGCAACCTGTGTTTGTGGGTGGGGTGTTGTTGGATCAGGGGTATGCATAGTTCTCTAAGGCCAGATTGAGGCTGATTCGGTCTCAGTGAATATGTCTCACTTCCCCCTCAGTGAAGCCGGCATGCCCCAAGGTCCTGAATTGCGGGCTGCCTGTGTCAAAGCAAGGCACCACCCAGGGCTCTATGAAGCACTACAATAAACATAAACACACACACACACCTTCACGCAAACAGCATATGCATAGCTTTGCACTTAGTTGTGAAAACCAACATGTGTCTTCCCAAGGACCTACGTCATTTAGCACTTCGGAATTTGAACTCAAATATGAAGTGCGTTATAAATGAAACCCATTATTATTATTATTATTATAGATAGATAGATAGATAGTTGCGAAGGTAAAGCAGATGGAGATCCCTTCGGCGATGACTTCTAAGCCCCGGCCTCCAGGGGACTGCTGAGATTTTCATTTCAATGGGCCCTAAATATTCATCACTTTCCCTCTACCCACCATGTCTTTAAACCCGTTTGAGTCTCCCAAACTGGCACGCCAGCCAGGAGAGGTGAAACAAACTAAGGCCTGGGCAGACCAGCAAGTGGGAGGATAAAACTCAAACACTCACACACACATGCATGCAGCCCCCTCTCCATCACACACACCAAACATAGCACACAGAGCCAAGAGCCAACAATGTGCCTTTTGTTTTAAGGAAGGCTCTCTTATTAAATCAAATATCAGGGCCGTCTTTTAAGCCAGCCCTTTGTCTGTGTTCGTCTCATTCCTCGCCGGCCTCTCGGCCCCCGACGGCCTGCGCGGGATTGTTAAGAGAACCCATTGACATCCCTGGATTAACATATATTAAGGGGTTAAATGAAAGTGCCATTATTGTGGTTCAAGAGTGAAAGCGACCCGTGGGATGTTATGCTTCCCACTTGAAGCTATGAATGGCTAATGCTAAGCAGCACTTCATTATGGGAGCGCGCTTTATTGACGGTGCCTATCAGAGCTGGAAATCTCCTCTTGAAAAGCTGTTGAGGTTAAACAGCCTGCATCTAAGCAGGTTGAGTTGATACTCCACAATTTATTGACTTAAGCTAATAAAACACCATTCAGTGTCAGTGTTAGGCTGTATTTGTGATTTACCATAGTAGTCCCAAGCACAGGATGATGATCAAAATAAGTTCAATTACTTTTTTTCTTATACATTTTATAACAGGTTCTGAACACATTGTAGGTCTCCAGTTTCGTATACATATTAAATAATGACATGATTTAAAGTTACACTACGAAAATATATGAATAATTCAACATGAAAAATATAACTTGTACAAAAGTATTCCCCAGTAAAATCTTGTTTCTGTAGCATTCAATATACATATTCCAGATATATTGCTTATTAAAATACTTGCTTTAGGAAAGATGTGTCAGTATCACAAATATGTTTTGCATTGCTTTTGCAGTGTACTCTTTAACCCAACGCACCTTGTATCCCAGGGACTTATCCTTAACAATTGCTTTCACTCAGAAGTGTGTGTAACAGTAGGGATGTGTGCAAAATGTGCCACAGGTATACATGACAGTATAAGGTGACGGGGATTTCCAGCCATCTAAACCTATTGACATGGATTTGAGGATCAGGTGAAAGATACTGTGTTGTGTCATCCCAACAGAGAGGATCTGGTTACTGCAACAAAAAGTGGGTAAACAGGTACATTTTTCAAAAACGAACTGGAACTAGATGTAAACAATTAAGGATTTATTTACATTTATTTGAGTGACAGATCTAACCCTCAATTCACCAACAATTCTACATTTTGCTACACGTTATGAAAATGTTTTAGTTCCCCAGGTTCGTACACATAATAAAGAACATCATTTAAAGTTACACTACATTAATGTATGAATAATTCAACATGAAAAATATATATTATACACTATGGCTTAACATAAAAATGGAAAATGGATGTTATTCAGCATTTCCATTGACTTAACCTCAACTGGACTTTCATTATAGTGATTTTCCATAAGAAGAACATGTGGATAGTACCTTCCACTTTTTTGGTATCATTAGTGGGCTTAGCTAATACTAGAAGGTGAAGTTAAACCACTTCACACGACTGATTTGCATTAGCCATCGTTAGCTTTGTATTAGCTATGCAGACACCATGATGAAATGTTGAAATGTGTGGGCATGCAGGAGTGTGAGGGCAAGGCGTCCATCTCCTGCGTGCTGTGTCTGTCAGGCGCGTTGACATTGATGAGAGCAAACTGGATGGAGACAGCGTCCTTCCAGTCAGACGCCTCATCATTATGGCTGCAATCCTTTTGATCATCCCTCCTTCTCTCCTTCCCTCTCCTTCTGTCCGTTTGTCTGTCTCCGTCTCCGCTGTCTCTTTGCCACCGTCCAGAAGCAGATGAGCGCTCGCCGTTATGGCACATGACACACACCCTTCTGTCTTTTGAGTTCTTCCATCTCGCTGACCCCCTCCTCCACAACACCCCCACTCCTACCTCCTCACATGCATGCATGCGTGCACTGCACACACACTCCCTGCTGCCTCTCATCCCTCTCTCTCTGACAAGACAGAGCATGGAGGAACTCCTGCTGCGTCACTCAGCTGGGATGCTATTAGGGCGATACTGGTCACATTCACGCATGCATACGTGGTAAATAAGAGATATTTCATCCCTTATTCATTAAGCCAGGCTTTAAAGCAATAGTTTGACACTTTTGTTGCTATGAGACAGGGTTATCATACCTCTATGTCCATTAAATATAAGGTAACAGCAATTAGCCATTAGCTTAGCATCAATAGTTGAAGCAGGGGAAGACTGCTAGCCTAGCTTGTCTTTGGGTAATAACATCTGCCAACTAGATAACATTACATTAGACTTAACAACATTTCGGAATTTTTTTATATTCAAATTCCCCTAAAGGTTTGATTGTACACACATGGGAAAATGTACAATGCTACATTTCCCCACTTGTGTAGAATCGTTGCATGCATTTCAAGCCGTTTTGCTTTTGCGATGAAGTTCTTGTCTACGTAACAAAGCGCTATGCATGAAGTTAAGCCTTACCTAGCTTGGTGTGTGACACCTGTCAAGAGAACCTTTGGGGTCAAAGGTGAAATCTACTTCTCTTCCCATTGAAGGAAGCGAACAGGTAACGCGATATCGGTGAAGTCACCCGGTTGAGATTTTGAATCCATTGTGCAGGCAGCAGGGAGCGGCGCAAAGGAGAATTGATGAGTGTGCGGTTGAATCTGTCATGTGTCAGAGAGCAGCGCTTTGTAATTGTGTAACTTTTGAAACACTTTCAAAAGTCAAAGAGCAACAACAAATGCGACGTCCAAAACATAACAAAGGACTGACACTGAGAAGGCAGATAATTAAATGAGGTCACGGAATGAGGGGGAATATTGAGACAGTCATGTTATAGAATTATTGTCATCTTACAGACGATGACAGCTTTTTCAGACGATGACAGCTTGTATAATGCACGCAAATCATTTTACATATCGGGTCTCAATAGTTTTATGGCTTTGCTTCACTCATTTACAATATTAACTATCATATTACAAAACACTTTTTTGGCAAGAAGTTTGTGCGGTTTAATTGAAGTTTGTGGATTTCAGCAATTGTCAGAGCATTGAGTTTGAGCTGTTGTTATTGAGATGAGACCAACCCCTGCAGTCCTTGCAGTCTGAGTAAACAAAGCTAATACAAAATAATGCGGGCCTGATTAACCTGCATTATTACCTTGTTTACGTAGCACGTCATTAGCAACAAGAGTCTATCAGTTCTCATGCTAGAGATTAAGAACAACTACCTGTAGACAATAATTTAATAAACAACAAAACTGTAAGTGAATAGAAGTTCAACATTTGTTCATAAGACCTTGATTATATGTTGCAAAACTTAAATAACATCATTATTTTGAGTCCTCATCCTGAAAAATGGGAAGACCTACTTTTGTTTTATTTAACTCATTTGTAAAATATTTGTACTTTTATTTTTGGGAGAATTACCAGGTGAATCCTTACTTATGTGATGTTTGGCCTCAATACACAGTGTGTAGATGTTATTCATTACACCTTGAGTAGTAGGAAATTACTATAACCTTAACGCTATGCAACTGCAATCAATGTTGCATTACTAATCGATTAAACACACAAATATCTTTATTAATTTATTATTTAAAAAATTGAGGAAACTTTGGCAATTATGATATTGTATTTGTACAATTCTAAGTATATTTTCAATGTTGAAATGACTCGATAAGGCTTTTATTTAGTAAGCCAGCTATTCTTATAGTTGCGGTTTTGTTTTATCATGTTAAAAACAGTTTGTAAAATAGTCCAGTAATTTAAGTGACATATACAGTGTGTCAATAAGAAATACATAAATGTATACTTTATTTTAATTTTATTTGTCAATAGTAAAGTTCTCCTTTCGGAAGTGCTCTCATAAAAAAAGCCTTCCTTGCTGTGTCACAGACCGAGATCATGTGACCTGAGATGAGGAAGTGTTGACAGAAGATTCCCTTAAAATGCACACATATCAAGACACACACACACACACAATCTCGTGAAAGGTGATATCTTGTGAAAATCCTTGCTGAGGAAGTAGGGATTAGGGCGAAAAGGATGGAGAGGAGTAATAAGAAAAAAAAGGACAAAAATGGGGGAGCAAACAGAATCCATGCTCTGTTCTCCCTCTTTTTATCCATGCAGTGTGTGTCTGTATCTCCCTCGCAGCTATGAGGCAGCAGTGATTGTCCCACATTGGTCCCAGGGTCCCCGCGGTGGAGGCCCACCCTACAGCCATGCCCCCAGACACAGAGTCTGATGAGGAGCACAAGGCCACGAAGGCTTACCCGAAAGCCCAGGGGAACACACACACACACACACACACACACACACACACACACACACACACACGCACACGCACACGCACACGCACACACACGCACACACACGCACATACAGAGAGCAAGGAATACATGCACAAAGGCGAGCAGGCACATGCACAATCGGCCCGACATGTACAGTGCACATATGATCACGCAAACAGACAGATCAACACAAAAGCAGGTGGGCGAACTCATTCGACTGGCACACTTACACACACACTGGCACGGTATCAAAAAACATAGTAAAGCATGGAACAACACAAACACACCCGCTGCTACTTCCTGGCACAGAAACTCGTATCACATCAGACATGTACTCTCAGAAATAAGCCCGGTACCAAATCAATATTTTCCGTTCAGATTTAATCTTTATTTACCCATATGTCACGACAGCATTGACATCTCTTTTACACCGGCCTAGGAGACATTACACTGAAACTGGCATGAATGAAAAAGATAAGAGTTCAAACATAAGGAAAATAAATGCTTTTTTATGTCAGCACTAGTATTTGTTTGAAAATGTAGGCTAAAAGCTTACTTTCTTGATTAATGTGCAATTCTAGGTTCATGTTAAATTCGAGATGTCTTTTATTGACCCTAAAATGGATGTAAAATCAGAGCAATTCATTTAGAATAGTGTGAAAAATAATGCGGGGAAAGAATATTATCATTTCCCCATATTTTCCTATCTAAAGCCCATTGCCTCAGATCGGTGCCTAAGGCCTACATAGAACCACAACATGTGTGCACCTCACTGGGACCAATTTTTGAATTTTTCTCAAACAGACCTGAACCAGCAGAGAAGAATGAAGAGTCATCTGCTATTGACATAAAGCGCTTAATCCTGCCTAGCACTAACTAGCTCTTCTAAGACGGCACCTTTCACCTCTGAGTTGGCTAACTAGCCTTCACTGCTGCCTGTTGGCTACACACCTGCCCCAAAAGCACTTGGAGGCAGAGGTAGGCCCCAAGAGGACTTAAACACACATTTATGTATAAACCTGAGTGTGTGGACTCACATCACACACACACACACACACACACACACACACACACACACACACACACACACACACACACACGCACACGCACACGCACACATCGCACCGAGTTTACATTCAATTCACTGTCCTTTTGTCAGAGCCGTTGCAATTATAGCTACCAAACACACACCTGGTGCTGGAGAAAACACCCGGCGCGCCAAAGTAAATTAGCAATATTAGGAACGCGCACTCATCATTTGCAGTCAATTTCCTGTCGCTAATGAGATTAGAAACAATGCTGTCAGTCAAGAAACAGTGGCAAAGCGTTTCCATTTGGTTATTTTCTTTTTAGCCCGTAATCATTGGTTTAATAATCATGAAAATAGCAGGATATGGCAGCACTGTTAATTACATTCTGAATATCATGGACTTTTTAGTCACTCGGAAATGTCATTTCGTATGATATTGGATTAATATTAACAGTAAATGAGGTACTGTAATATAAAATTATAATTTCTTCGTGGGTATGACAAGGGAATAGGATAATAACCACAGCACAAACAAACCGTTTTAATTGTGTTGATGAGGGTTACACAGGATAGGGAATGGTATTGGAAATTGCTTTTTGTGTTTTTTACACAATTCAGTTTTATATGTGCCAGAAACAGTATATATTTTCCTCATCTCTCACTCGTCTCACCTTTTATCTCCTCCTCCTCTACATCTCTATCCCCCTGCCTTTTGCATCTCCCCCCTCCCATCCTCAACCACCCCCTCCCCCCAGTGGGGACTATCAGTGTGGATGGTGGCGGTGGTGACCAGAAGAGGGCAGACATACTGTATTTAATCTCATATCCTGTTATACATCTCCTCTATCTCTGCACCCCCCCCCCCCCCCCACATCTTTCTATCTTTCACTCCCTGTCTCTCCTTTTCGTGAAGTTCAGAGGAATTTCTATGACTGACCCCCATGTACCCTCACCCACTTCTCCATCACGATTTACCTCATCATTGCTGCCTGACATACAGTACAGGAATATGTGTTTATTGTCTTGGTAGAAATAGATCCTGGCTAAGAAGATCCACTGTTTGTTTTTTTAAGGTTTGTTTAGCTTTAACAGTAGACGTAACCAAAAGGAAAACAATGCTGGAATTCATCTGAGATTCTGAATCAGTAGGTTTGGATATTTACCGTTTTCATTGGAACGTGACGTCATATTTCTACAGAATAGGGAAAAAGAGACGGCACATAGCAGATTATTTGTTTGTGCATAAATGCAGCCGACCACTGACAGGGGCTCTCATGCTCTTACTCATCCAGGAAAGGGCAGGGCCAGAGCTGGACATTATTACATATCGATCGAAATCCCTCCTCCTTTTCTCTCTGTTTTATCTGATCAGACACAGGCACACAATGGCCGCCTTCCCTCTGTCTAGCTCTTTTTCTGAAACCTCCCTCTGGTATATTTTAGATCCCGGATGCCTGAGGCCTCTGCACACCTCACTCCCCCCTCCCTGCTTTCCCCCCCAGTGCTAATGAGTCGGTGGTGCTAACAGTGCAGGGCTAGCTAGCCTGCTGATGAAATGTAAATGGGCAGTGATGAGCACAGCGACGCATTCATACAGTAGCAAAGCCTCCATCTTTCTATCACTCCAGTGCTGATGGACAGGCCCCGGTCCCAGGGTGGTCATGTGACTGACAGGGCCTGGCCTGGCGCTGAGGGGACCCCAGTGGGCCTCTGGAGTGGCCCTTCATGACTTACCTCAGGGACAGGGAGAGCGGCGGCTGCGGCTCGTGTCTCGCTGGCCGTTCTAAACTGGTCCATTAATTACATCAAACCCTTAGAGAAAATGTAACAGGCAAATGTAATAACAGGGGGGAGGAGGAGGTTTGTGTGTGTGGGTGCATGTGTGTGTGTGTGTACACTAGTTCTATCCACCCCCTGCTATTGTAAAGGAGGAACGCTCCGAGCTTATTGTCACCACTGACACTCATCAAGCAGCGCCTTCTGACACTTAAGGTCAATGATTTACGATCCAACAGGTTTAGTGAGGGCAGTAAATCGACACATTGGATCCCTAATTATGAGACCCTAGTTTCTTTAATTGGTGATTCATGACGAGCCATAAATGATGATTCTCCACATGGAGGTTTCATGATATCTGAAAGGCTTCATTAAGAAACATTTGACTTTACGTTTGGTTTCTAAGGAGAGTGATTCATCATTCAGTGATGATGAGATGATCAAATGAGGAGGGAATAATATAAAAAGATTTGTTGTAATTGTATTTTCTTTAAGCAATATGATAGTTATAGACTCTTTGGGGATTTTGAAATACTTTCAGTTTAGATTAATTTGATATTAGAGAATTTAAGATCACTGGGATTTTATTTTTTGGAAATAACTGATGATATGATTTGAATGTTATACATAGGAGGCAAAGACTGCATCGATTGAAGGGCTTTTTATAGACTCACATTGAGTCACAAGCGTTTTCCCAATGGCTTTCTATACAACAGCTCCTGGGTCTCTTGGTGTGGCTATTCATTCATAAATCAGGAACTCTCCTTTACTGAGTGTTGATTCATTATCTAAATGACTATACATTCCCCATGTGGAAACAATTCAAAGATGTTATTCCATCCAATGGATTCAAATCCAGAAAGATGTCCCCATTGAAACTTAGCTTAAGCTAAACTAAGCTAAGTTTCAGGCCAATTGTAAAACTGTTGTTAGCATCAGAACTGTCCCATAACAAAGATGAAGGTTTGAAAGATACCATTATTCCCAGTCAGCCAGTTTTAAACTAAGTGTACAGTGCTATAGTAAACTAAGTGCCTACTGTGACTTTTAGGAAACTGCCCAAATGTGGAACAGTGTTCTCATGGTATCTCTGAGCTTTATTCAGGAAACTCCACCGCAGCTCACATGCACACAACATAAGGCATGTGTCACCGAGCAATACCAACGTGCTCTGGGAGATTTGCAAAAGGAATTTCAGAATGGAGTGCAAATCCCTCGGTGCAGTCGCTACATTTAAATGTTGTGTTTTGCACAGGGTACAGTATCTCTCTCACTCACTGTGCTGTTCAAAGATAGATATGCTAATGCAGGAAGTAGTTCTGCTGTTATTCCAATGCACTTGCTGTGCTGGAAAAGCCATCATCTCGGCATATAGTGAATCAAACTCTTGTGTATATGGAAAATAGAAGATGAAGAAGAAGAGAAGAGTTTGGGGTAGCCGTGGCCCACTTCTTCTTCTTCTTCTTCTTCTTCTTCTTCTTCTCCTTCCCCTTCTCCTCTGTGTTCCCTCTTTCTCTGCGGTGCTGTCGGTCTCCCTGGGGTCGGATCAGCGCCGCCGCAATAGGTAGGCAGAGGCTATCAAAGTACACTTTTAACTTTTTAAGACTTTGCAGGTTGGCTTTGTTCTCCTTTTCTCTCTGTTGTGCGGGCTCTCCTGGGCCATGGGTTGGGGAGTCTCTCTGGGTGCTGGCGAGTGGCTCTGGGCTATTAAAAAAAAATGCAGGTTATCTACTGGGAGAAGTGAAGGAGCCTTTCAAATTGAAGTGAGCTCACCACCAAAGAAGGAGTTTGGAGGGGAGGGCGGGTGGGGGGGGTGTTGGTTTCGGTGACGAGTATGCAAGTGTACAGGGTTAGGGAGGGTAACTTTAATAATGTATTTTTTTACAATGACTAGTTAACTGTAAAGCAAATTAAATCAATAACTTCATCTGAGTATCAAAATGTAAAAGTAATGTATTCTGATTACTTCACTTTACTTTTGGATGACCTCAATATTAAATGCTATACAAATGAATAAAAGATAAAAATAAGGTATTATTTAAGACAACAACAATTTTGACCTAATTTGGCGTATAGATTCACACTTAGCCTACGTAATAGTACAGTTTACAACAAATAAAATAAAATCTGATAAAACAATATGCTCTTTTTAGTTTTTGAACTACATGGTAATCCTGCTAGTGATCCCCAAATGTTAGAAATGTAACAGTAATCTGATGACATACTGTATGTTTTGTAATGTAACTGTATAAGGGAATACAGTGACCTTTATTTGTGTCCTGATTATGTAAACCCGTTACAAGTAATCCCTTGCTCCCCAAGCCTGCATGTATAGTATACATTGTATATATAAGGGTGTTTATGTGTGTATGTGCAGAGGAACACTAAAAGTCCACTGTATATCCTACGTGTTTCAACACCTTGCAAACCGCAAACCGACCCCCTGTGAATGCACACATACATGGGTTCTCACAAACACACACAGACACCCGCTTCATCACCCCCCCCCACTCCACACACACACACAGCTGCTGCATCCACGACTACCACGTCTCCCACCAAACAAAAAAATCCCCGGGCTCAAAGCCTTTGGGATGATTTGATTAGCAACGATATCTGAAAACGGCCTCATCGTGCTAACAAGATTAAGCTGAGGCCCTGTCTGTTTTCAGTGCTGGAAATTTGCTAGGTGATTAAAACTGGCTCTCTCCGCTGGAACAGGAGCTTTAGCCGGCTAGTGGGACTGTTGCCAGGTAACAAGACATGACTGCTATTTTGATGTGGCTACATAGGCAAAAGGCTAAAGCTACACTAGGCTGTTTGAGATAAAGGGGGAAAACATTTGTCCCTGGCCAGGAGATACAGGAAGTGAAAAAGCCTGTGCACATGGTATACAAAAGAGCTACTATACAGGAAACGCTCCAGAAAAGCTCCACTGTGTGATCATCATGGGACATAAGACTATCAGTAGGCTATATACAAGGTTTCCAATGATGTATTTTTATCCCTAGAGTAACCTCCTTAGGGCCACATTTTGAAATTGAGATATTATTTATTTAAAATATTTTAATTATCAGACTCATTAAAAGTGTGTAAACTAATTAAGAAAAATGCATCTGAGTGCCACAAATAAATACAGTTGGTGTACATGGACAACTACAAATGTCTTGTCATAAATGAAGATGGATTTCGATGGAAAAAAAAATGTAATTAGAGAGTTTATTTTTGATGCTCAGCTGAGTGATTTGAATATAATTATTATTTATATTTATAAGAGGCACAAACTGGGGTTGTATTCAGCTATTGAATCATTTGTAATACACATAAGCATTTTCCTATACTTAACAGAGTCTATATTTTCCTGATTTGCTATAGGTTATATTATCAAACATCTGATGTGATGTTTAATATGAATTTAGATTTCATACTGAACAGTGAAATAATGTCAGTCTGCAAAGATTTAATTTAGTTTTTCCTCCATCAGTAAAAGTGTGCTTGTGTTAAAAAGAAAATTATAGTAGTAGTAAATATTGAATTAAACCACTGGAAGGGTTTTGGTGCGTTAGAACATAAGTTATACTTTAACCTCAAAGTATGTTTCACTCTACTATTCCATTTGAACGAAAGTCAAGCTGCAGGATCTCCAACTTTCAGTTTACCATGGGTATTAATTCTTCACTCCACACTGTATTTATTCAATTGGATTATGTATGCATGGAAGGCCTAATGAGGGCTTAAAAATGCAATTATTGCTTAAGCAAAAAATGTGACTTTTTTGATAAATGTTTCTATTACCTAATAAATGGAGAATCAACAGACTTAGGAACTGCTTTATTCAGGGCTTGAAATTAGTCCATCAATCATGTGCAGAGTTTGTTAACTATTTCTCTCCTTCTCGCCTCCTTCCTCTGTTGCCCCATCCTCGCGGGTCTGACAATATGCAAAGCGAAAGAAGAGAGAGGAGGGAGAGAGAGAAAGAAGAGATTGCTTATGATAACCCCTTGAAATACAATGAGGCAGGAAAATCATTGGGGAAAGATGCTTACATGCAGGGTATGATATCCCTTAACGACCGGACTATGATAATGAAGTGCATTTATAATTCATACGGGCTATAGGCACAGGTCAGTGGCGCGATGTGCACAAGGTTAATCAGAAGCAAGAGGGTCATGGAGCGCCAAAAGGTCGTCCTGACTTTTTATGAGCATATTGATTATGTTTTTTAGAACAATGAATACCACATAGTAGCATATGTGTGTGTTATTGTATTGATTTGGTGAGTTCTTATCCACATGTGACCTGAAAATATCAAACCGACCCCGATTAATGGACTGTTACAATATTCAAGACATGCTGTGAGTCTGACCAATGGGAGTGGATCAGTGTAAACTATTCATGAGTAAGGACTTAAAAAACTAGGTTTACTTAAAGGGTCCTTTTTGGAGGTTTCAAGTTGTAGTGTGTTATATACAGTAGGTTTGTGTGCATGTAAATGGTCAACATCAGACTCCTTTGTTGACTTCTGTAACACAGTGACATCACAACATAACACTCAGCACAGGCAGTATGAGAAAAATAAAGAGCTTTTTGAACATTAAAGCATGGAAACATGTCACAGTAGAGACACCAAATACTAATATAAGCCTGAAAAATGAACATAATAGGGCCCTTTTAAAGAAATAATACAGAACAGCAAACCAGTAGAAGAAAATTAGATTTTTTTTCACCATTTTTACGTTTTCGAGCGGATAGATTCTTCATTTTAAACTAAAATCCACAATTTAAGTCACACTTGCATTATATACTATTATCAACAAATACATTTTTTTATTAAGGATATTCACAAATATATATCTTTCTTTCTTTTGAAGGCGCACACGCAAACACACACATCCAGTGTGATAGGGACCACACCTGCGAAAAATGTGGGGGGGGGGTTTGAATGCAGACAAACTGTGCCTTCATTTTATCGTGTTATCACGTATGTCAGTCAGTTCAGATTAGCTTCTGTCTTTGGCCAGGTATCTGTAGAGGAGAAACAAAAAAGCCATATCATTTGTATTCCTTCATCCAATCTAAATGAATGGAAAGTGGCCGTTCTTGTCAGAGTCGATTGGGAACATGTTTGGATCGGGATGATGCGGGACAGGAGACATGAACGCACATCCGCTCGGCTGTACATCAATTCAGGCGAAGGGAATATTCAAAATATATTCATAGAATGTTCAGCGCTATTTCAGCGAGGGATCACACAATATTACCTCCACACGCTGATAAGATAAGGTATTTTTCATATTTCCATGTATTTTCATTCATTTTCTCATTTTGGGGAAGGAGGAGGAAGCGTTTGGCCTCAGGCAAGATTAATAAGCATTTAAAACGGTTTCACTGCTAACCGGCAAATCACAGTGTGTGTTTGAGAGTATTGTTCACCACTGAGTGGCCATGAATGACATAAATAGATTGCCCTGGTATACCTCCCCAGCAAGCTATTGAAGGCAGGAACAAATAAGTACACAAAGCACACGTCCTTTACCTATAGAATTTCCTACATGCAAATGCAGAGTGGTATACACATGCATGGAATCCAAACACACAGTATACACACATATATTCCATCTCCCTTGTGAGCTATAATTAAATGAAAAATTGCCTTCCGGTGGCTTTTTTTTTTCCTCCTCAAAAGACAGAATTCAAAACACTTAACCCCTATTAGATACCAATTGACAACGGAGCCTAAAATGGTTGCTGCAGCCGTTGGCTAAGACCAAGTTAGTCTCAATATCTGGCTTCAAGCCTGTGTATGTGGCTACAGGCTAACCAGCAGCAACACCAACCACCCTCCCACCATCCCAAATCTGCAAAATAAATTAACGCGCATGCATATACCATGTGTGGAAATGCAGAGGTTCACACTAAAACCCCTTCATTTGCACCTTCATGCATGAGCATACACACACATCAGCAAACTTGTGCCCAAGCATTACAACTGTAAAGTGGTTTAATGGCTGATGTTCAAACAAGCAAGCGACGGCGCCATAATTGAAGCCCTCCCCAAATTGTGTTTTTATTTTGCTCCCCAGTTCTGAAATATAATCAGTTTGCCTAATTTTATTGCATTTCCTAATGATGCTCGCCCAGAGCAATTGTTCTGTGTGTTCCTTAGCAAACAGCGCGTGTCAGCTCACTGAGATTAATCTTGATTACTTTAGCCCTTGATGAAGTAGGCTACAATAATGCTTTAATTGGGGAATATTACCACATACAGAAAAAAACGGTGATAGATAGACCAGGAGATGGATGTTTGACTCCAAACTGCACTAATTGTAATGCTGTTTGGAGTGATTAACTCTGGATGGATCAGTGGCTGTGGCGGAAGCAGAACACAAACAACAAACAGGGAACCATAAATCCGTAACTGTAGTGTGCCGTTATCGTTCTCATTGTGCCGCTGACAAACATGAACATTCACATTTTATTATCAAGACAGAGAAAATGCTTCGTTATAGTTAATGTCCTACAAATGCAAACATTTATTGCTTTTTTATGTTTCAACGGTTCCTTCTGATCCAGTATGGTCGAATTTTTGTTGCTGATATGGGGTGTGTGCAAAATATGTCCTGCTAAAACTCTAGACAATTTTTATTTAATAGTTGGCCATATTTTGGGAAACTATTGTTAGCCAAATACAAACAATATATATTCTGTACTTCCTCCATTTTCAGCATGGCACTAGTGTTACATTTTAGGACACACGATGTACAGTTAAAAAAATAAAGAAGCTATCATTTGCAACCGAACCAAAAAAGGTCATTTTAAAAATATATATTATTTTGCAAACTCTGATTACTACTTTATCCTTAACACAACTTGAACAGTTGGTGATCCAGGTCTGTTAGCAGCAGCTACAGTAATATAGCCTCGAGCGGCTAGCTTCAAGCAGAGATGCTAACATCACTTCTTCCTCCAGAGACCCAGATTTATTTTTATTTTCAATCTTGTATTCCTTAGCCAATTTATTGATGGCATCTGGAGAACGGACAGGGGCAAGACAGAAGAGAATACACAAAGAAAAATAACCAAAAGTTACTTCATTTTTGCGTTAGCCTAAAACCTAGAATGACAGAATGCTTCGTTCACTTAGTTAACGTTTCTAGCTCTGCAGATAAGTGTTGTATTTTATAAGGTTTACCGTTGAATTTTGCAGCGTGTAGTCTTTAAGAGAGGAAACTGAACAAATTGTGCTTGCGTTGCTAACCGCTAACTCAAATCTTCTTCTCTCTCTGTTATAAAAACTGTCTAGAGCGTGTTGTGTGCATTAAACCAGCTTCTACTTTGAGATTAAATCCAGCCTTCTAACCTCATTACCTTGACCTGAAGTATAATGAAGCCCCTAAAAATGCGGGTCCGAGGCCTGTCATGTCACTACTTATGGAGACTGCTGTACACACCCCGGGGGCAACACCCAAATCTGCTCATGCAGCTCTCCTGCTATTCTGCCCCATCTTCACTTGTGTGGTATCGTACGTGACACGGGTGAACACACACACACTCGCTGTACAGTGAAGTGCATACACACACACAGCTGCACTCCAAAGCTGTATAGGAGAGACCCAATCTACTCGGTTGGGACAGTTGTCTTACGAGGTGTCGTACGCTGACTGGACATATGCTGACCCCTTCCGATTTGTTTTTTGTGCTGACTTCTTCGTTGGTGCCTGTTTGTGTCACGACTTTGTGCTGAGTTTTGTTTAGCAGAGGGTGTAGGAGTTTGCTTGTTGTGTGTGAGAGAATTTCCTACGTGTGTGTTTTTTTTTCGAACTGTTGCTCTGTGTAAGCGAGTAGTTGGATTTTTTGGCTCTTGATGGCAAAAAGACATGGCGTCTCACTTGTTGAGCATGTGAATGAACACACAACCTAAATAAATACACTTTCTGCCATTTATATGTAAGAAAAATCGTCTTTCAAACACTAACACACACTTGCCGTCCCTTTACCTTCAGCTCATTCCCCATCCAGTCCATGTGAGTGACACCTGACAGAATGTGTGTGACTATCGTTAAAGGTAAACACACACACACACGCTCACACCTCCACAGAGCTTGTCACCTGCTCACGACAAGGCCGGTTCAAGAAGATAGGTGAAGGAGGAATGGGGACAACATCCTAAGCGTGTGGGCATTGGTGCTGTCTCGTGAAGGTGTGAATCTGTCTTTAAAAAAACATCACAGCTCACACACACACCTCAGGATACACACTGGCACAATAAATGCATGCACACACAAGCTGATTTATTCCCAGTGTAAAGGAGTGATTCTGTATTCAAACATGCCCTTATGCTAGCTTGTATCTTTACCCACTGTGCCACAGTCCTTGGTCAGGACTAGGAGGTCACACACAGTCTACTGTTCATCATGCCACGTCAAATCCTGCTGTAGCGAGGCTCTGCATGTCAAAAAGGCCTTTCTCTGAGAAGCCTGACAAGATGCAGAAGGATCAGTCACGCTGTACCGGAAAGATAACGTCACCAGAATCTGTTACGACATATTGAGGGGGGGGAGGAAAAAGGAAAAAAAAAACTGACACGTTCCACAAAAGCTTAAAACAGGAGGTGTACAGTTATTTGGTGATATTAATGTATGACGACAACTAGCAAAAAATATCAATACAATGTTTTATGACATCTCCATCCTCCCTGGCCGCCGCGTCTGTAATACCATTCAAATGGGAGCAATGATGATAAGGTTTGGCCGAGGTTCCCATAAAGGAGGGGGGAACGGAAGACGAGGATGATAGAGGGCCCCCAGATAGCTCGCTCCAGGCCGTCTGCGGTGCCATAAGCTGTTGTTTTATTTCCCGTTTTGTGGGTGTAATCAGAAGAACAAATACAGTATGTGTTTGGCAGGGAGGGCTGAGGGTTATCCCCATCTCTGAAATCATATAGCACATAATCTACATACTGTGCGCTACGAGGAATTATAGAGAAATATGTCATGTTGGATCTGTGAGAATATGGCCAGAGGTGAAACCTGTGTGTTATTCCAACAGTGCAGGATGTGAAATGTATCACACAAAATACTACATTGCAGCCCAAATGATAGTGATAGAAAACACCACAATAGCATATATGGACTCCTCGTCTAAAAAAGGCTACAAGCTAAGTGGACAGAATTAGAAAACAATGTGGGTGGCCATATTTGGTTTACGGTTGTTAAAATGTAAAATGTACTTACATGTTTCTTTAATCCGTGAGTTAACACTTCAGGTGTTCAATGCATTTGGACATAGTATGTCTATATGCTGCTTATCAGTGTGGTTTTCTCACAGAATTAGAGTGGATTTGGTTCTAATCTCCTGGGTTTACTCCACGTACAGTCCAACAGCAGCTTTGGCTTACAGGATTTTTTGACAGTCGACAGTCACCCCTGGTTTGTCTTGTTAGAGCTTGCCGAGCTCCAGCAAGACAAACCAGGGGTGACTGTTAACCGTCACACACACACACACACACACACACACACACACACACACACACACACACACACACACACACACACACACACACACACACACACACACACACAAACATGCACGCACAGGAACGTTCACACAGAAGCAGAAGGAGAGCCAACTGTACAGTAAATAAACCTGCTTGTCATAATAGTGATGAGAGCCGACTCCATTATGTTCTTTTGAGTTTATTTCTCTGATTTACCGCAGTCGAAGCGACGCGTGCCTGGGACGGTCTCCAAGGTTGCTGTCAGGGGGAATTTAATGTCCTTGGCTTTAGCGTCTTTCTGGGAGCCTGTCACATCGGCTCAGCGCTGACTGGCACACCAGCCGGGACCCCTGGCATTGTGAATATTAATAGAGTATTGATACCGCCAAAACACAGGATCCTCATGTCTCCCCCCTCTGCAGGACTTTACCCCCCTTTGTCCCCCCTCTCCCCTCTCTACATGGTCATCTTTTCTTATTTTGATTGATTAATTACCGTTTTTATTACCTCTCCTTTTCCTCAAATTATGAATTACTCAAAAATACAGGTGTGTTTATTACTTCAGAAGTGTTGTGACACATTGTGTCAGATCTGTGTCATAAGGCACACTGTGCATGCACCTTCATGTTGGCATTTCTTAAAAGCAATGACTCAGAAAAACCGGGATCTCATTCAACAATCTTTTTGTAATGTTTCCGATAATTCAGTTACACCAGCCAGTTCTGGCATGACCCCCCCCACTTATATGTTATTACTGTACTTGTGCTGGCTTCCTTTCCCAGGCGTCTTTGAATCAGATCGAGACAATAAGTTGGAGTATTTAAACACAATGCGCTGCGATGGGAAATTGTATTGTGCAATGCATGTTCAGTTTTTTGTCAATGACATTCATGTTTAACGTGACAAGTCAACAAAGTCTTTACAGTGAAAGAATTATGATACTTTAATACAATGAAAGTTGGTGTTAAACATTTCCTCTAACAATACATACTTATTGCCAAAGCTGCAATCAACAATTAAATAGTATTATTTGTTGGAATAATAACTTGGACTCAGACATGTATTATGAATGTGTTGTGGCTTGATTAAATGTGTTGGATTTTCAACATAATAACCAACTACTCATATTTTGATTTAAGTATTGTTATATACCACTTTATACATGTATATTATATGTCTCTGATTTGGGCATGGTCATTTGTGACTTTTTTCCAACTGAGTAATACATGTTTCTTGTTGCAAAACAAAGAAAGAATAAATAGTTAATACAGAAACACATTTCTCATCGCCAGTATTTTGGTGTTTATTGAGGGCCAAATTATTCATAACATGACGTGATTGAGAGTTGTTTTTGTCAAGATTTAAATGCAACTTTTTGTCTCATGAATTCCAAACTTTGCAAACAGTCATTATGAATCACGCAACTTCTCCTTAGAATATCGAACAACATGATGAATTCCAACATGCTTCATCACAAGGGGCATTGATTTTCATGTCAACATAATTATCAAAAAGCGTCAGACTAAATTGGCCTGACAAGATAGAGAGTTCATTATCAGCCGAAACACTTGGGAGTGTGTTTCTCTAATTAATTTTCTATAATGAACCCAATGTTTTTGTTGAGCTCGTAAATACCTCAATGACGCATTGTTTACTAGGAGACTTCATCCCAAATCCTCTGGGTTTTGCGTGGGAAGCTTGTGTTGGCTTGAGTACGGCATTGGACATGTTTAGTTCTGAAAGTGACAATTTATTATAATAAAAATGTAAATTCTAACATTGTGTGACAGGCTATTATGATTGTATTCTACACTGAATTCAACACAGTGGATGTCATAGCTTTAACACGAGGGTTAGGTTTATGGCTGTGGTTTCTCTATCACCTCAGAAACATTTTAAACTTCTTCCAATTTTGGTCAAATAAGTGCTGTCCCCTCTCTAACTCACCGTAAAGGGCGGCGTCGGCATCAGAAACTATTTTCAATAATTGATTCTGCACCCTAATTGAACAGCACGACTGAACGACATAGCTCATTACTTTACTCATTAGTTAATTATCGGAGAAGTAGGACAAGTCAATAAAAGTGAAGGCAGTAAATTCCGATACTAATTAGCCGCGCTTCCTTCAAGACATATTTAAAGGCAGATTAGTTACCTGAATGTCCCGCGATGGGATAGGAGGGGGCTGGAGGGGAGGGTGGGCGAAGTGGAGGGAAATGGGTGGGGGGTGGGTGGGGTACTAACAGGAGAGATGGCTGAGGTTAGAAGCTTGATATCATTAAAGTGGGAGTGATCATAGTTACAGGAAAGGGATGGAGCTCCCCCCAAAGACAGCTTTTAAACCACATAGGGATTCAAGGTTAGGGAAGAGAGAGA
>NW_011368153.1:233136-248582 GCF_000735185.1 Notothenia coriiceps | reverse complement strand
GGGGGGGATTAGTACTGGGGGGAAAGTACAAAAATAAATGTATTTTGTGTAATAACTCATCATTGTGAGGATTTTTGCTTTGTGTAAAAATATTGAAAATTGAAACAAAAATCAAATTGAGAATCAACAACTAAATGAGCATACAAGTTTTAAACAGTATAATACAATTAAACGTAATATAAAAACGACATTATGTGTGACTCCTCAGTAAAATCAGCTGCTATTGTGTCTTTGACATATTGCTCCAAATTGATGAATGAGCCGAATTGATTAAAACAATCTATTCCCTTTCTTTATGAGCCTCTCTGCCTCTATTTGTTTTCTTGGCTAATGCTGCTAATAATAACCGTTTGACACATTGGGCCCACAGTGAATAGCCATGACTGGGTTCATGCACTCCTAACAGGAGGGGGGGGGATATTTGCAACAGTAGTGCAGATGCCCTGTCAGCCAATCATAATGCAGCCAACAGTAGTGTCTTTTTCACATGCAAATGCTACAATGTGATAATAGACACCTGACATGGAGCATGACTGAATGATCCTGCCTGTTTAATCAAAGGCGCTCCTTATGAAGCCCCCAACCCTCTGTTGCTATATTTCTGATACCTTCCTCTAATATTTCATCACCCTCTCCTTTCTTCCTGATACTCCGTTATATTTATCTCTACACCTCTTTTAATACTTTTCTTCCTTCCTTTACACCCCCTGACTGGCCCTCCCTTCTCTCCCCCCCTCCCTCCCTTTTATCACTCAGCTGTTTTCACAGTCATACATTATCACTTTTTCCGTCAATTGGCTTTAACCGTGCTAAGTTTTGTGAGGAGCCATTGGCGGGGGCCCCCTTAGGGACAAGGAAATGACAGAAGGCGGCCTTTATTTACCTCTGTGGCCCCTACCGTGTCGTCTGCTTAATCATGTGGCTAATCGACAACACTGTCTCCCCGCTCGCCCGCACCCGGACAATGGGGAACCTCATTCATATTTAATACAATGGAGTGTTTAAGTCATTGCACGCGTCTGAGGAGGAGGATATTGTGTTTCATTGTGAAGGGCTCCACAGGGACCTCCTCCCTGCCCACCCAGGCCTCCCTATCTGCCCTCCTCCTCCCAACTAGCATATGCTTGGCTCTCCCGGTGTTAAGCAGGCGGGCCCCGGCCCCATGCAGCTGGCTGGACGCGAGAGGGACCCGGCCTGGTATCAAAGCTCGGATTCCCATGATTAATTCAAATTCTGCTTTATCACGGCTTAAGAAAAATTACCAAGACAAATATGTACTCCACTGGAGAGTGAATTACGTGGGGGTGTCTTTAATAATGCAACAGGGCGTATAATAGCGGCTCTTTTCCGAGCACTAATCTCCTCGCCACCTCCACTTTAGAGAGCAAGGTGTCAGATGCTGGGCACCATGTGCTGCCTCTGTTCTCTAACAGCTCCAAAAAGGGGATTTAACACATTTTGTGCTGTATTTGTTAAAGTGTCTGTTGCTACTTAACCACTTTAATGGCATTTCAGTTGTAGGGCTTGGCTTTAGTTGAAAAGGTAACCCTTACTGCAAACACTTACGGATGTGAGCAGAGGAAACCTTCATGTACTCCTTCTCCCTGTCAGTTTTTCTCTCCCTATCTGTCTCTCTCGCTGTCTCCTCTCCTCCCTGTTTCTCTCAAAGATTAACCAGGGTCATTAAGGACACCGAGAAGGTTCATTTTGTCGTTACGAGTGGCAAATTAATCATGGGGGGATGCCATTTAATGACACACTTCCCTGGACTGATTACTTGTGTTCTTGCTAATTACATTGGTTAACTACAGTGCACCTATGAAGGTCCTTTTGGTATTTGGTCTCTCAGGTCCACAGGCCTCCTTAAAGACACTCTCCCACTTTATTTTCTCCTCGGAGCAAATTAAAGAACATAAAAGAAACAGCTGTGTACGGCGCGGAGCCTCGACGAGCCCATTACCGACACGCCTGCCTGTGCCACGGAAGGAGCTTAACTGTGTCCTATAACCTCCAAAACGAGGGCACGCCGCCTGCCGCAGTTTGACTGTCGCAGCGCTGCGGCGGCTTCCCTCCTCATCTCTCACTGCTTGTCTAAATGAGAAGAGCACAAAAGCTCAGTGTCATTAAAAAGCACCACCATTAGGACTGGCTGGCTGGCTTCATTTGTCCTCCATTATTACTGAAGACAGACGCAGAGGTGGGGAGGGGGGCAGCAGGCAATAGAATACAGGTTAGACACAGAGCCCAGTTAATAAGGGAGGGAATCTTGGGGCAGGTAAGGGTCAAACTGGACACTTCCTAGCATGCAGCGAGGAGCCATTCATCTGAATGGAAATGTCAGCAGAGAGCATCAGGTCAACAGCTCCAGGCTAACTCGGACCTGGGTGTGACTCCTGACACTCAGCAGTGGACAGAGGCCAGATAATGGGTTTAGGACCCTGATGGTTATCTCCTCAACTCTGGCTTGTTTTCATTCCTCTCCTCCCCTGCCCCTCCTTCCAACCCCCCGTCTTCTAATGACAACTGAGGAGGGGTTAAATGGTCCAATTCCTCAGAGATTTTTTAGGGGGAGAAGATACGTGACAGATGCAATCGCCGTAAACGTGTCGCTTCACGGAAAAAGCAACTCAGAAGCCAGGGATAAAAATAGGAATGTTATTTTCTTGTGATGTGCGTCACCACTATTTATGGGGTGTGTGTAAACAACTCCAAGTCCCGCCTTTTGACCATCATGGTTGGTTACTTTATTATGTATTTTTCAGATGTATTTTTCTCGCTCATATGACTCGCCAGGTGCACTGATCCCAGACAACGTTTGTTTTAAGTGCAATTGATTTGTATTATTGATTGATCTATTTCCGATCATCGTTCAAATTGCTTGGAGTGAAATTTCAGTAATTTAGATGTGACAGTTGTTTGGAATCACATGTTTCATTTGATCATTTTGATCAAAAGAATTTAAATCTCATGGGGAAAAAACACTTTTCAGACATGAAATGCAGAACACATTTTTTGTTCAGGAATGCAACCCCTTTGTGTGGAAAACAGCAGACAAATATCCACATCTTCCTCATGTCAAAATCTGTCCGAGCGTTTGGAGTCCTTTGATTTTTCTTTTTTTCTTCCTCTTGCTCATATTGAGACGGCTTAGAGGAGATCCTGAAAAGACCTTTTGAAATGGACCAGAGCTGGCAGTCTGGCTATTTGGTAACCCCCCTCCTTTTCCTCAGCCTGTTTTACAATCTCATTAAATCGGCCCTTTGTTTTGCCACTTTCCAAGCTCTGATCTCTGGCTTAGGACGAGTCAAGAGGCCGAGACAGTTTGAAAAAGGCTCCCTCCGCCACAAAGGGGCCGCTTGTTCGTAATCATTCCCCTCTTCAACGCCACCCAGACAAAAAAGAGAGGGAGAGAGCAAGAGGGTCATTCACTGGCGCGTTATCGTGAGAACTTAATGAAAGTTTTATAACTCTTGAAATGTTTATGACCTTCCCACTCAGCAGCTTGTCCCGGCAATTGATGACTGATTCTGACAGCTAGTCCGTTGGCTAATCGGTCCTATCGGCAGAGGAAGGAAGAATATCGTGGTGAAAATGATTAGGCGTTGTCAAAGTGTACTTCAGTAGACAGAAATTATCTTGAGAGAAATTAGAAAATGCTCCTATTTTGTATTGTAGGCTGTTTGGTTGCTACAGGGCGGCACATGGAGATATTATAATCTGTTTGGCAGCCTCTGCTCACAAAGTCTTCCTCCTCTTCCTCCTCTTCCTCCTCTTCCTCCCTGCCCAGCAGCTTTCCAGCTCTTGATAAATACGGCTCTATTGTGGCCTTATTACGCAACATTCCACTCCATTATGTCACTATGTTTACAAAAAAATGGAGGATTGAAAGGGCCACCATCAAAGAGAGATGCTGCTGCTGTTTCTGCATCACGTTCCAAATAACACATCCAAAGTGTTGCTTGGATTGAGCAGTGAATGCAGCCTCTTCCACTCACTAGACAGTAGTTACTGAATTACTCCTCCTGCAAGGACCCAGCAGAGATCCATCTTGGTACCGTGAACCTGTCATGGAGCAATGAAGGGGAATCCAGCGCCCATCTGAAACAAATGACAAAGTCTATCGCCCAGGGCCCCGCTCTCCCTCTTCTTAACAGCTATGCTGAGAAGCCATCACTGTCCACAAAATATGATAAAACCCATGCCATAATAGGATTCATAAACATGCCCAAATACAATTTGCTGAGATGTATTTCAGGAAAAGACAATCATTTACAACTTCTGAGGGGGATTTAGAATAAGTATGTTTGTATGCAAATCCGGCAAACACGTTTTATGTACTGCGCTCCCACAGATCATGAAAGCGCATTAGATTTATGGCAATGTGTGTGCATAATTGTGAAGATGCTAGGGTGGGGGAAAAGAGGAAGAAGAAGAACAAGACGAAGAAGAAGAAGAAGAACAAGAAGAACAAGAAGAAGAAGAAGAAGTCTCAGGATTTATAGTGAGACCTTTTCGGGGGGTTTTGATTAGTGTAGAATGAGCCCAGCTTTCATGCCCCCGACATGGAAAACAATGTCTGCCACTTGGCTGAGTCCTGGGCATCCAGGCCCCCATTGCTTCCACATGGGCTGCCGCCAACATTCGCTTTTGGCAATAAAGATAGCTGAGGACAAAAGACAGACAGCACGTACCTCTTGGCAAATTCTTATTTTGCAAGCAGGCCTTCTTAATATATAGTTATTGTTTTTTCCTTAAAAACAAGATAATATAGAAGTGAAATGAAGGGGGACGTATTTTTGGGGAGGATTGTTTTATAAGTGAAGAAAATAATCCTTAACAAGCACTTAACATTGCCGTAACGTATCTTAAAATTGTATTAATTGGATTCAACTACATGGCTTCACCTAATACCTAACATTTGGTAAAGAGAGTTAAGATTGATTCCGTTTTTTTGAGACATTCAAATCCATTCTCTGACCAAGCTAAAGTAAAACTCTCCGGCTTGTGTCCGGTTTGTTTTGCCTTCCCTGTCATATCCCTGAAGCCTGACACTTTACAGCCTTCCTCTGTGTAAGCTAGTAACTTTTAGGGTCTTATCAAGTTCTCTAGTAAAGAAACTAAGGCGTCCTGATTGGCCTTCTATAAAGATGCCACTTTAAATAAAGAAAGGGCTAAGTCTAATGACTTTATGCTACCTTGGCCTTATGTAAACACCATTAGAAACTTTAATCCAATAAAGTCCAATTTACAAACTCATTTATTACCAATAAAGCAGAGGAGAAACACCTGCTTCATGCCACCTTAACCTCATTTTGGGATTTGTTTTCTTTTCTCTCCCTCGTTCTGTCTGCCGTGCAATGTGGCATGCATTTGTGCGTCTGAGACAGCAGCCTCCTCTTCCTCCATCTCCACCGTTGGCGGGAGAAGAAGAAGGAAAGAAGCGGGGGGGATTGTCCCAGGAATCTGGAGTTTTTTGGAATGAGAGTTCAAAGGAACTCCCCGCAGCCTATATAAACCACCCTCAATTGGCACAAAGAGGAAACTCAATTTGCAGGGAGCTGCGCTGTATACTTTTTATAGAGGAACTTTTAGTCATTAGGCCATATACTCCATCTCACTCAAAGAGCCAGGCGACACGGCAGGAGGCCTCAACGTGCTTCTTCTACAAAAAAGCAGCACCCCCCCACCCCAGAGAAGAAAAATTCTCTTAATGAGAGCCCAGTCAGTTCCTGTGTCTTCAGATCTGTCCTGTTTGTTCAGCAGGGGGATCTGTGTTAACCCTTCCACAACGAAATCTGCTTAGAAGGTGTAATCCTATCTAGTATGCATGTAGCAGTCTTCAGGCGGGGCTGTGCAGGAAAAACAGCCAAAGATGCTGTATCAAATTAAACATATGTGTGAAAAAAAAGCACACTCTTTTGGGCAACAATCAGTCGGCATTGAAAGGGAATGAATTTCCTCTGAAAATCTACTTTAAGGTTGTCATATTCATTTGAGTCAAATGGGATTTGAGAACAAAACACTGTTTGAAACACGACACAAACAGGCCCAATAGTTGATCTGTTTACACAAACATTATTCACTATGCATACGCTGGGACTTTCATCAAAGCGAGTCCGTATTAAATAGAGAAAGATTATTTTAAGTACAGATACATTCATTTAAATATTACTGATTTAAATATTTAAAACATGCCATACAAATGAAACAAAGTCGAATGTACAATACATTACGTTTGGGACAATTGTATTTATGATTTATGAGTCGGTTCCGTCTTTTGTATGGAAGGCCAGTCTTGGGATAAAATAACATTAAAAATACAATTATTTGACAATAAAAACATTTTTACTTTCTGAATTGATTTCGTACACTTTCACAGATTTTTCATTTGCTTAAAGCATCATGTAAACAGAAAATGATATGTTTATATGTAACATTTATTACCCTTTATCATACAATTCATCCAGGTTTTAATACACACCAACAGCTACATTTTAGTTGATTGCATCCATATCTTTTTTGGTACAGAATGTACATAATTTGGATTGGTTCCAAGGAAAAAATGCATATTACAATAGCTGACCGTCATTCCCCATTTGTCCTTTTTAATTAGTAATTTAATAAATGCTTATTTTTAGAGTATAACCATCTGTAAATGTCATCGGAAATAATATTTTTAGGTAGCAGTGATCCTCTTTGTTCCCAGTTTTAGACTCCCTCCTAACATCATCTTTCATAATCTCCCCCTCCCCGTGTCCACCTGGGTTCCTGCTAACCTTCGTGAACTTTGACCTTACCACACAGCGCTCGCCAGCCATCATATTTGTCTCTTTGTGTCCTTTGTCGCCCTTCTCTTCCCCCCCCAGTCCCCCCCTCCCCTTCACCATGTATGGCAGATTAATGACAGCTAATAATATCTGATGTTCCTGGACATTGCGTCCGGTAATGAGATGCATTCCCAATGGGTAGGCAAGGTGTCACCACTAACAAATTCACCGTGGCTGTGTGCAATTAGCCTGTAAAAAGGCTGGGAAAATACACTAAATCAGTATCGGCCAAGATGGATGAAGCGCGCTGAAAGAAAAATACCCCATTGTTACCAAACACCCAGGAAGAGAGAGCGAGGGGGGGGGAAATGTCTCTTTTCCTCCTCCACATCCCTCTCCTGCATGTGGACAGGTTACCTTTATGGAAACATTATTCCTTGACTGCTCCCTGGCAGGAGTTCATTACAGCTCAGCCGTACGTTGAAATATTCTGCGCAAAATGTCAGCGTATGTAAATGAGGACTCAGCCCTCATTCGCATGTCATGTTTTGTTTAAAAGTTGTTGCAACCTTTCTTTCACTACTTATTTCTGGCTTTCATTTGGCCCTCCTTATCACCAATGATTCAGATCACGAAAGAATAGAACGTATTATTTGATCACCTAATACAAATATGAAGAATACACCATGTTATCATTTTTAATCTACCCTCAAAAGGACATTCATCAATTCATAATTTGTATTATTTTGTAGCTATTTACAATCTGTGACATCTCAATGTGAAATATGGTGTGATGTCTCTCCCACCAACATTCAGAAGAAGTTAAATTAAAGCCCAAATAATCGATTTTCTGTGTGATGTGGCCATATTTATATCTGTACTAGTAGGCCTTATTAAATCATGCTCAACAGCATCGATCCCGGAGGGCAGTTTAAATATTAGTGAGCATTAAATCAATATCAATGCAGGCTGTTGTTGCACTCTAAAAAAGGACGCTGGCATGATTCAACATTTATGCAAAACAACAGCTAAACTCTGGCATAATGTCTGGTGCCATCCTCGCTGCTCGGGCCCTGTGGCTACTCGGAGTGATGAGAATGGATAGAGCCTCCATTCACAGCCATCCATGTGCCCAGTGGCTCAAAGCACCCACCAGTAGCCCAGTCATCCCCAATGTGACAGCTAGCTCAACGAAGCTAATGCTAATGCTGCACATCACCCCACTTCCTGCTGCGTAAAGTTGATCACACTCAGAAGCTGTTTTGCTTTCCAGGGCAGATTTAGATGCCATGAGGTAAATAATTCCCGTCGTTGGGGGCTTGATGCATGTCTGAATGCTTGGGTTGTCAAAAATGTATTATATGCAGACGATGCCAACTAGTTCACCGAGAGCTGTGAGGAAAGGGGATTTGGTGCATTGTGCCTCAGAAGAGAACGCTGCAGTACTCCCATATTCAGCTCCTGCTTTGTGCCCCTCTGTACCCCCCTGAATCTGTGGGGGCTTTGTCAGCCTAATGAAAATTACATTCACACCCGCGCCACTTCTGCCTATACAGCCTACATTATGCAACAGATGAGCACTGGGGCCACGGTGTCTAAGTTTGATAGCATTTCTTAAGCAGGATCAAACTGGAAGCGCGGGAGGAGTGTTGGCAGTGATGTGAATTTGATGAGTTCAACAGTAAAAATATTCACTTTTCACGTCTAATAAGAATGAAAAACAGGTCTGCGCTGGGTAGATTTTTGGAGAATTTTTTCGGGAAGGAATCTTCTTTTGCAATATCATTACTGGGGGTAAAATTGATATACAAATGAACTTTTTTGAATAATTGACTCGGTGCTCATAACGAGAGGGGATCCCGTCATTTGTTATGAGCCAAATGTATGCTACAATATAGGAAATCCGGTTAGGAGGAAAGTGATGAGTTTCAGGAAGGCACCGAAATCTACATGCAAATGCATAATAATCACACATCTACAATATTGCAGTGTTAAGAAAAAAATACCTTGAATTCAATTATCATGTGGGCTGGAATAATCATAATGTTATTGGAAACTCAATTACGGAGGCAAGCCATGTCTGGAAATTAGCTGAACTTAGCTAAGGCAAGTCAGCCCCTTGAATTCATCAAGTATGGATTATCACAATATTACATGTTCACTTTGATTCTGCTGTCCAAAGACAAACATTCACAGTCACTGCTGCACACTCCCAACGTTTGTTTTATTCATGAACTGCGCTCTGATCTATTATACATACAAAACTGATTCTATGCTGATCGCCTCGGGCTAAGAGGCTCAGACATAGAATTAATTATATGATATACACATGCATGATAATTGTGTACGATTCGGTCAAACACAGAGGTATTTCTCTATGTGTGATTACCATTGTTGCTTTGGCGGCAATTATTTTCATTATTGTTGCTAATATTGTTAATGTTATTGTTTTCTCATTACAGCATTTCTCTGGGGCTTATTTTTGAGATATTAGGATGTATGTGACCGCTACTCTGGAATAAATCATGGCGTTGGCTGACGAGGCCCATGACATTAATACATAAACGGCACGCTCATATAGCAAGAAAATTACTTTGAAATTAAACACCAGGCTAGCACAGGTCGGGCACAGGAAATAGAGATAAGGGTGCTAATTCATTAAAAAATATTAATGAAATATCCCCCTCTACGCAGTGCGCGCGGAGACAACCATACTTTTGAATATTGCAGCATTACAAGTCTTTCCTCTGGCTGATATGAAGGGTAGATCTTTCTTCAATATTAATATTATATTGGTTGATACTCTGTTTTCCATGCCAGAGCATGATTGAAAATATCATTTCCACTCGGTACTGGGAGCGTCATGCATGGGTTGGTTATCAAATTCCAACACACACTGCAAGGTCCAATAAGATTCCACTGGAAGATTGTCCGAAGACATTTACATAAAATAAACTGGGTTTATGCAGAGTTTACTATGAAGGGAGTGTTGGACCTACAGTATGGAGGTCGATTGCATGCATTGGTGGCATTTCTAATACAGATACTGTATTTAGCCATGGAAACCGTGTAAGGAGCTTTATTGATATTTGCATAGTATGGGAATGTCTGAATATTATATGGAAGACAAAGCATGCAAAACAACTGAAAACATGTTAAGCAATACAGAAAAAGAACATTAATGGCTTTGTTTCTTACTGCTGTCCAGGGTCAGTGACTCTACTCATTTGTGTGTGATTGCCTTTGTGTGTGTTTCCGTAAACTTGGAGAGTTCCTTTCAGTTCACTCTGTCTCCAGCCTCTCCCCTGTTCCCCTGCACTGAGCTGGGGAACATGCAGCCTCGCTCCGAGACGACTTCAATCCCCTATTATCAGGAGAGCGCACATTGCCGCTCACAAGGGTTTAATTTATTTGTGCCTGTTTCAGCCCAAGATTAAAGTTTAATTGGCGCTGACTGGCAGCTCCCAAGTTTTGACTAATTCTCCTTATCGGGAATCCTTACCGAGTAGCTGTGGGCAATGTGAGGCCTGCTGCCTGTGTGCATGCGTGGCACCGGTGCCCACACACACACACACACACACACACACACACACACACACACACACACACACACACACACACACACACACACACACACACACACACTTACACACTTACACAGAGGCACACATGCTGTCAACAAAGTAATCCCTTATTTTAATTGGTCGATACCTGTGACTACATGTTTTTTTTTTTTACTAGTGTGTGTGCGCAGGTGTGCATGTTTGTTCACATGTGTTTGTTTTAGCGGTAATACACGTGTAAGCCTCATTTGTCCTTGGCAAGCACCCAAAAGCTTCTAGATTGTTAGCCATTTAGACATGCATTGTATTATTTACTCTAGACTTTTATAATTAATTTGTAAAGGTGGAACCATCCTGCTTTCGTGCACACAGCTTTTGTTACTGCAAACAGAAGCTATGTGACGCTAGCAATGCATATGCATGTGCACTGATAGGTAAATGTCTCACAGTGTTGCAAAAACAAGAGAAGAAAGATGCTTGGTAAAATAATCACTATTGGATTGTGGGTTGATGCGACTTGTGCTACCACGTCTTCCATGAATCGTTCTAGCATAAATCATTATAAAGTGCATTACCGTAGAGGGATTGCATTTCCATAAGTGCGTGTTTATGCCAAAGTGATACACAAGCGTAAATAACACTGATAATCTCAGCCTGTGTTTGATCAGCCAAATCTGAGTCTGAGGGTGCAATCATTTGTGAACTGTAATATTAGTGGCAGCTATTAAAAGCTGTGGAGGATTTGCAAAGCTTCATTTAGTCCGTCGGGGAGATGTGCGTGAAATAGAGTTCCTTTGGTCGTAACTAATGTCTCTAATTCTAATGAGCGAAGCTTCTGTGTTGCAGCTACATGCTCCTAAACTGGGAAGCACTGCATTAAAAGAGAGGACTCGGGAGGGCAAATGGACCCGAGTTCAAAGTCATCAGCTTGATCAGGCATGCAGATGTACACATGGTACAAAACCCTGTACCAAAGGATTCAACGGATCTACTTTTGTATGGGGGGGGGGAGTGGGTAAACACACGCTGACTTTTATCCTATAAAAACTGAACTGGAAGTGTTACAAAATTCGCCATGGCAAGTTTAGGGAAATTCGTCTATATGACTTTGATACTGTGCCATGAAGAGTGACATTTGTAATGTTTCAGTGTAGAATAGATAAATTAGATCTATATTGGAAAAGGAAGATTATATAAAAGTTTGAATGTGAATGAAATTGAAGACTACATGCACGTGTATGTAGGAAGAATGAGACATAAAGGGGGGTGACTGAGTCGTCCTGGCTAGTTGAAAGCAGTTTCTCCCCTGCCAGAGCAAATCTGGGATATTGCCAAACTCACAGGTAGCCTGAGCGCTGCGTCCAGCTGGAGAACACAGCCTCCCCTCTAATGCAAATAATGTGCTAATACACTGTCCATGGGAATATCAATGGGCCTGGCTGTCCAATGGAACATGCATGCCACTGCTGGCTACCTGTGGGAGTAAGGGGGACAAAGTGAAAATATACATATTTGAAGTAATGTTCAAGTTGTGTTGATGCAGAACTAAATGACAAGCTTGTTCTCTACAGGCTGTGTATATTTTTTGCCCCAGTGACGCTTCCTAAAACCCGGAAGTAAGTTAGCATTTTACCACTTCCGGTTCCTTCGACAAAAACCAATGCAATTTCTCCATAGGATTTTGGAAAATAGCTCGAAATAAGGTCTGTGGTTGACACAAATTGAAGAGACGGATCACGTTTTGTTCAGCCGGATAATATCCACTTGTCTACCCTACTTTTATAATTATCGAATCATAAATCTAATCGATAGATTTATGATCGATGATCGATAGATTTATGATTTGAATGATTCGGTTTTTGTCGAAGGAACCGGAAGGAGTTTACTTCCGGGTTTTAGGACGCGTCACTGTGGCACTCTATTGTTAGACCTTTTAAACAAAACACATTGTTCTGGATTAAGAACACTGCCCCTAGAGGACTCAAAGACAGTTACCTGTTGCATCTGCCTCCTGATTGGGTAATTGGCTCCAGGTCTGCCCAGGTGCAGGCTGATCACTTCAGATCAGTCCACCTCACAGCAGACAGACCTGAGTTTTTGTTATGGACATTATTGTTTGAATTAGATTGTGACCATATGCTTGTTTACCTCATTCGTGGATAGTTGGATTTACTGTATTATAATTTGACCTTAGATGCATGCATTTGTTTCTATGTTTGTGATAGGCTAAAGCAGGAGTCGGCAACCTTTTTGATATGAAGTGCCATTTAAAAAAAAAATTGTTATCAGCGTGCCAACGATCGAGAATTATCAACGGGGGGGGGGTTGAGGAGCTTGACGCTCGTCAACTATCAGCAGGAGGGCAGGGGAGCCTCGCTGCGGGGAAGCAGTGTGTGGACCTGTCAGCGTAACTCACATGATGCCGAATTTAACAAACACATTTAAATAATTGGTTTAAACGGCATAATAATGAGGACGATCGTCCGTTCTGTGATTCTCCAGAGCACACATGCTATGATATTAGGGTCATGCAGAGTGAGATGAGATCGCTGTCCCTTTTAAGAGAGAGAGAGAGAGAGAGAGAGAGAGGGGTGTGGCTTGTGCATGTGTGTGTGGTAGGGATGTGCATCTCCATCACTGAGGCCGATGTGATGCGCATCTCGATACGTTGCCACGATACGATACATTAACGATACCTTTGAAACACCAGGCGATGCGATACGATACGATTCACCCCTGTTGCGATACAGTTCGATACGATTTGATTCAACATTATGCGATTCCTTTGGCCGAGTTCTATGTGAAAAACAATATAAGGTCCTTACGAGAATTTGTAGGCTATCGTTACTTATAGACTTCACGAAACCGTTTTTTAAGTATTTTTTACAGTAGACACCTTCGACAGTATGACATTTTTGTGCTGGTTAGTAGAAACTCGGCCGGGCCATTATTGACCTACGGATGGACGGACAGTCGGAAGGTAGACACGTGTTTGAATAGAGCACGGGAGTACCAGTAAAGCGGCATACACAACCCCTCAGACACTCTTCAGTCTAAAAGGAAAAAAAAGTTAAGCTCGCGTGAGTTCGAAAGAGGTTTTAATGATGGTGGAAATGATGGTTGTTTTAGATGAAGTACTGGAATGGGGTTATGTTTGTAAATCTCGACTTACCTTTTGTATAGTCTCAACCTTTTAATCTAGCATATGCGATTTCGCATATTTCACTAATTCTTCCCAAGAACCATTTTAAAACCCACATGAACTAGAATGTAAAATTGTAAAGCTGTAGGTATAGAAAAGATCTCTGGGATTTTTTTCCTAACGGTACAGATTCCGGACGTAATGTACTTCGATCACGGTTTAACAATGAAATCGTGTCCCCAGCGTTTTGGGAGTGCGCACGGTCGTAACCGTGCGCCGTGATTGGTCACCGTGTGATCTTATTCACCTTATTCACACGTTATTATAAATTTAACATAAAAGCCTAAGGACTGCTCTGCGGCGGTTCGTGCGCAGATTGACGTTCCTTCCTTCGGTACGGGTGCCGTTGCCGTCGGGGCGAACCTGAAAGTCGGCGAAAGGAGGAACACCACGTCGACGACTAGCAAAAAGTGGTGTCTCCTTTCGTGAAGTGATTTAACGTCATGAAGTATTCCTCCCGACAGTTTACGGCGTCAAAACGCACCGCACACAGGAAATCAACTTTCGGGTCACCGCTAGACGAGTAGCTATTATATACGATGTTTCCGCCTGACCGGTAGACCACACACCAACTGGGAAGACCAGCCGAAGGGTCTGGCATTCAGCTCCTCCGTCCTTCGTTGGTTCGAAGTCCAAGTATTTGCGTGAAATCGAATTTTACGACCCTCTCATCTCTACAATTCTAAGTGGCTAAGCGGTAGCCACGTGGCCGTATTTGCAAGTTCTACGCTCACGTGGCCAACTTTCTCACGTGTAAGCCGATGTCAAAACCCAACTTTGGACCCAACCTTTGAGCGCTACGTCAGCTAACGCATCGCAGCAAAACGTAGGCCATTTATTTTGCAAGTTAAGTATATTTTGAGCGGGAAGTAGCAACAGTTGCGAGTCGTCTCTGCTAGAAACTAAAAACGAAGCGGTGATGCACTCTTGCTCCTCAGAGCGTCAATAGTTGGTGTGTCGCCTTCAACTCCTCCTTTCTCTTTTGTGTTGCGTGGCTTTTTATGGATTTTTAGTTTGCAAACCGTTGTGAAGCTAACAAGTTCTTTCTGCCACTTATCAGCAAATACGATATATAACTCGCGTCGCAGTACCTCTATTATTCCATAGGCATCTGGAACAATACTCAATAGAAAAATGAATTGTCCTAGTGTGTACTATGTAATCTAGGCAGGATCTACGCCTGAACGTAGTGTGTCATAGTGAGGCGTCGGCGTAGGGGGTAGTCATTCAGGACTACCATATAACGCAGGCCGTGATATATATGTCGCCACAAGTTGAACTTTTCTTAGTGAGCGTTTACAATTGCTACGGCTCGGCGAAATTTCCTTTGTGTTCATCATGCTTTTGAATCGCTGCGTGTATTTCTCCGCCGCTTGCCACCCTAGACGCGACTTTTCTCTTTGCGACTTTCACTCTGTATACTCAATTAGTGAGTCACTCCACAAGACAGTCTCTCTCACAACAATGTCGGTCGGGACACTGCCGGGTTATTATTAACTTACAGGAAGGAAATGACATTCGTCAATACTTTATGGCACAAACACTTTCCCAATAGAACAAAAGAATAACAAGTCTAATCTTTGGTGACGAAAGACGTAGTGACCACTCAATCGGAGACTCACAATTCGTGTAGTCCGACCGTCGACATACTGTAACGAGATACCATCGACAAATAAAGCGTGTAAGCAATTTTACGTAGGAATGTAACAAATTGACACCTCCACAATATTGTAACATGAGACCTCCGAAATTTACCATTTTTTTAATTTGCCGTACTACCCTACCGTCATGGTTTATACATTCGTGAAAAAAACAATTACATACTAAAACGACAGTATATTCTTAATTTGTGTTTTTTAGGAGACATGCAGGTATAACTTCATAGTACATAAAAACGTAGCAAACTTAACGTAG
>NW_011368153.1:208356-233093 GCF_000735185.1 Notothenia coriiceps | reverse complement strand
ACACACACACACACACACACACACACACACACACACACACACACACACACACACACACACACACTCTCTGTCTCTCTCTCTCTCTCACACACACACACGCTTTCTCTCTCTCTCTCTCTCTCACACACACACACACACACACACACACACACACACACACACACACACACACACACACACACACACACACACACACACACACACACACACACACACACACACTCTCTCTCTGTTTCTCAAACACAGGCACACACACACACACACACACACACACACACACACACACACACACACACACACACACACACACACACACACACACTCTTTCTGTTGCTCTTTTCTCACACACTGTGTCTCTTGGGTGTTGCTGTCTGTTCCTTGCAACTGAACAGGCAGGGACCTCCAGCAGCAGAGACGCCGGTGGCACCCTCTTTCACCCGCTGGTAGAGGGGAGCGATAACAACCGACGCGCAGCATCGCCGAGAGAGCACTATGCCATTCCCCTTCCCCTCGCAGCGCGGACCCCCACTTTACATATTCAAAGCTAATCCTCCCCTGAATATATAGACTGGTTTTATGTATAGAGCAAGATCCGGGAACCACCAAAGGGCATCCCCACCACTCGGAAGAACACTTGAGCTGATTTTATTAGAGCTTTATATAATTCTGGCAGCGATACGCACACTGCGACAGGGCGCTGTGTACAAACTGGCCTTCAGATGTAAGGTGACAGCTCCTCAGAGAGAAATAAGAGCCGCGCAGGCACTTCTGCAAAAATGAAATAGATAGAAAATAAAGAATGAAATAGACGAAGGCTCCACGATGGTGACCACAGTAATGCAGAGGAGTCCCATCTGTTCTCAGATTTATGACATTTTAAAGCAATTTGATGGGTCTTCCTGTATGGGCTTATTACTTTATTCACTTATCTGAACAGTGGCATGGTTTATGGTGATGCGGTTATGCAGCATGAATCCTGTTTGAGCAATACAGAAAATCACGTCATTAGTTTTACTCTAAGCAAAAATACTGAGGTGTTTTGACATTTCCACAGGTTTTATTATAAGCTTATCATTGTTTCAACATCTTTAATTTAGAACATACTATGCACTAGGATTTCATTATTTGTATTACGCTGACACTTAGGATGATGATGACAAAAACCTGAATTTGCCTCTAAAGTAACTGCCTCTCAGAAGAATAATCCTCTTTATAACTCTGTTTCCATTTACTGAGGAAATATTGACTGATCACTCATTTCCCTTTTAAGAGGTGTGTTTTCTCAGGCAGCGTCCTGGACACCAATGCCCCGAAGGACCCGCTCCTCCCTTAGACTAACATGACCAAAGCTCCAGGGGCCAGTATTTCCATAATACCCACACATTTAAATCCAAAATAGGTCTAAACGAACACCTTAAGAAGCAAGTCCTGGAAGAAGTGCCCTGAGCTATAGACACTGTGTGCATGTAACATAACCGCGAGGTGTGTCCTGTTTGATTTGGAGGGTAAGAAATGGGGCAGGAGTCATGAGAAACGAAATATTTCCGATGTTTATTCAGCCATTATCGAAGTTTTTGTCTTCCCATGTTGGCACGAACAAAGAGGCAGGATTACATTCTGAGTTGTGGGTTCGCAGTAAAACATAAAATGAAGTCTTTATTGACTTGCATATTGTATTCTGTTTAAAGAAGTTAATATTAATGATCCATCATATGCTCTCATCAAGCGCGTCGCCCAGGGCCGCTGTTCCTAATGGCGACCATGTTGAAGGAATCTTCTCGCTGATTCACAACGATAGAAAAAAGTTAAAGGCGCGCTCCCATCAGTGTGCTCCAATAAAACACATTAAAGGTAAAGTGAGGTGTAGCTTCTCAAACACTCATTACCTATAAACAGATGTTCCCCAGCTGCCAACTCGCAAAATGCACTGCTGACAACAACTGTTAGGGCCGGGATTATGCAGGGAAATGCATCTATATAACCTAGGACCTTCAGAGAGGGCCTCATAACCACTCTGTCTGAGGAAACAAGATGGCTGATGAAGAAATTAATGCAGACAAAGTCATTATCTTCCCTCCTAAAACCACAGTGGGTTTATGTCCCCCTGTGTCGCTTTTTCTCCGGGGCTAGCATTTAAGTGTCGATGGACTTATAAAAAGATAGGACAAGCCAACTGTGCCCCTTTTGTTTCCTCTCCTCCATATGGGAGGCAGCAGCATATGCACAAACTGGCTCAGCTTCTGTAAAACTTCCATTAAAGATGCACAACTAAAGCTCTGCCAGCTTGAATATTACCTCTCTCCGCAAATTATTTATGGCTCGGAAAAAACGCTGATGATGAGCATCTCCAGCGACTTGTGTAAATAAAAACACTTTTCTCGGCAATTTCAGCTTTTTTCTCTCTCTCTTTTCGGGGCGGGCTGTGCTCAACCATTTGTCGGAAAACAAAAAGGTATGCAGTGGATTCACATAGAAGGGTTTTAACTGGATCACATTTAATTATCAGCAGGGAGGACTGCTGTATTACGCATGCTTTGTGTAATCAGCAGAGGACATCCCCTTGTAGTTGGGAGATTTTTATAATTACAAAGCTGATCAATCTGATGATGACAGATGATGATCAGAGAAGATGAGGAATAGGGACACTTCAGGATGCCATCAAATCTCTCATTAAAGGACCCTTTGTCTCGCCTCTGCATGACTCAGCCCACATGACTCTTCCTCGGACCAATATTGACCTAATTTACAATGCAGAGAATATTAAGAAGTTAACCTTTGGTAGGAGAAAAAAAAAAACACCTTACAGCAACATGAATTGACAAACGGCATCCCTCTTCCCCTCGTTTGTAATTACTCTGCCGCACGTTTGATTGCCGCTGAGGACCCACGCTTCATTTGCCGTGAGGTCATCGGCAGCCCTCAGAAATATGAATACGATTTATACAGGAAAGGAAGTGTGTGTGCTATCTTTCCTGCACACATAGAGAGACACAGAGAAAGAGAAGAGGGGGGGGGGGGGGGGGGTCCTTGGGCTCCATACTGTATGTTGCATGAGGAGATTAATGCCTCCCTGGCAGCCATATCTGCTTAGCAGGAGGACTTCTCCAAAGTACACCGCGTGTAATTATCTGGCAAGTTTATACTAGTTCCAGATAAAGAAAGCACTCTGTGGCACATTTTTTCAAGTTTGCTCAATTGCTGTGTAATTTGCAACTTTTGAGATGTGCCAGCCTACCTTTTTTTTTTTTTTTGATGCTGTATGAAATATAGAGCTGAAGGTGTGCGGAAAGAATGTGACATCATTTTATCCCATTACCGATCGTTATTTATGCACCACAATATCATTTTTTCCTATATTTATAGAAGAGATATATCAAGTTTACAGACACATTTACGATCCATCGTTTTATCATGGCTTATACCGGTGAGATTTAAGTTGTATTTCATATCCCTGTACATAAGTAGGCCAAGCCGGAGTTGTGAGAGCTGTTTCCCCTCTGGGACTGGAGGGAGTGTGTCATATAAAGTCTCCATTTCTGCTTCTCCTCCAAGTTCAGAGGTAGAGTCTGTGCATGACAACACTCCTCTCAGGCCTCCAGGAGCATTTCAGTTCTCCTGCCAATCTCACTCTCTGTCACCCAACCTGCATTTTGATGCATGTGAACAGCTGTTCATTTATTGTTGCTCTCGCATTAAGGTGATTGGTGACATGGAAGGGATGGCCAATGCAACCCTGATGGTGCCCGGCCAGGGATCGACCAATCAGAGAGAGGACAAGGAAGGTGCCTCACACCAGCTTCGAAAACGGAAGAAGCTATTTGGGCGTAAGTGAGAACACAATCAGAAATCCTCTTCACCTCATCTCACATGTGACCCTTTCTTACCTTTCGATCCTAGCGGCTGTTTGTTTAGCAGAATTTGCTCAGTTTTGTCGGCTCTCTCGCTCCCTCAGGGTTCCACCGCGTCGAGCCCGTAGGAGGAAGCGGGTGTGGCTCCAGTTTCGCACTGCAAGACCTCAGCCAATGACATCCAAGCAAAGGATAAGATAGATGGCCGCTAAACGACTGTGAGTTATCTTATCAACCGTCTGTTTGACTTGAACTCTGTGCTCCTTGTTGAATTAAAATATTAAAAACGGAATATTTCTCACTAAGCAGCTCAACTAACGCTGTATTGCTGCCATCATCTGGAAAATGTGGCATAAAATATCTGATTACTTTTCAAAAGCTACAGTTTATACAATTGTGCAGCACTTTCTCACTTTCTGTGTTAATATAGTTGAAATGTAAATGTTTGACTCGTCAGAAAAACTGAATTGTAAATTATTTTGTAAAAGCATACCTCGGCAAGTAAGTACAAAACAATACATAGTATGTGAACTACTTGAAAGCTAATAAAGGTAGTTCAGAAACAGTACAATTGAAGGTGTTGAGCCCTGCCTGATAAATGAAGATTCTATAAAGTCACTAATCAGAACCCGAGTGATAAAATATCAATATTGGCCTCACATTAAGCGGGATAATATTCAGGCCAGCTTGATTTGTATTGAATATGTGTCTGCTAGCCGGTGCTCAGTGTAATGAAGTGGCTCACAAATCAGGCCATAATGGCTGCCTACTTACACATATTGCTTAATTAAAGGTTGTGAGCTTATTAGCATGTGTCTCTGGCACAGGGCGCGGGAGATGGGAAACGGGACTGATGTCGTCCAGGGCCGGGCTTTAAAGGTTTTATAGATAGCTAACCTATCATACTAAAGCCATAGCCCCCCTCCTAAAATCGGATCTTAATAACCTGTCATTTTCATTGATGATGATGTTCCTTTATGGGCGGCCATTACGGATCAACTCCTGGGTCTTGTTGGATGGCGGTAGAGGGGCCATTCGTGCTCGCCATTATCAGGTACACACCTTACTTTGGCCTTGAAGTTGCTCTTCAAACCATCACAGTCGTGGCCCGGGGGGAAGTGGACACACACACACACACACACACACACACACACACACACACACACACACACACACACACACACACACACACACACACACACACACACACACACACACACACCTCTGTTTCAGATTCTCACAGCTCTGTGGGCCCAAATGTCTGCAAAACAGGAAGAAAAAAGGGCAAAAGATGTGATCAGAAATCAGAATCAGAACTAGATGTATTGCCAAGAAGGTTTACACACACAAAATGTTCCTTGGTGTATACAGTATGGTGCACACTATAAACACAGTCAAAGAAGAAAAGTTGTAACAAAAACGGACCAAACAATTCAAACTATTATAATAACTATTTAAAAAAATAGTCATGTAACATTGAAATACAGAGCAATATTTACATGAAAAACGGGTATACGGAAAAACAGTATAACATGACAAATACTGGGAATGATATCAGTATTGTTGTGAAAAGTGGAAAGCAGGGCAGTATTAGGATGACATTTTATAAGTCCATGTGGGATTTGAAATGTTGGCATAATTCTACATTGTGTATCTCCACTGTTTGCACAGATAATGACATTTTCTTTAATTTGGTGTATTTCTTTGTCGTTGGCAGGATGTGAGCCCCTCGCGCTGCTCTGTGTCCTTCTGTCTGCCTTTGACAGTAGCCAGAACCTATAGAGCTAATGCGCTCCAATTAGAGATCACTCCATTAACAGTGACAGTGCTACACCCCCCAATTCAATCAGCCCCCTAATGAACATTAAGCAGAGACGCAGCCTCAGAGATGACAGGAAGCTCTTCTCTCGCTCCATTTGTCCTACTTTACCACCTTTTTTCCCACCATGTATTTCTCTGTGTACGTATTTTAATCGTAGCAACAAGACGTAGGCCTCAGAAGCAGAATCGATGCGTCTAAAAAGCATAAATATTGCTGTTTTGATATTTCAACACCTTTATATAAATCTATTATCTTTGATGAATGTTTTTCCCCCTTGCTTTGTCTCTGTTCTGATGTTTTCTGAGAGTAACACCAACTTTTCAGTTCTTCATCATCAAAACAATGCCCTCTGCAATATTTTCAAACTGGAGGCAGAAGGGGGGAGTAAAGGTATTTCAACGGTTCAAATATTTGATTGTTAATGACAAACACCATTTCACCGCGATTTAAATTTCAAATTGATCCCTGGGAGCAATTATTTCTGGGGGAGAGAAACACGCCGCTAGGTCTGGGCTCCACACATTTGCTGATTTAAGTTAAAAGAAAAGCTTTTTGCAGAGCTATCATAAGGGAGCCGCAACTTTTTGAAGTAAGTGCCTGCATCTGCTTAGAGCCAGCCCAACCTGGGGATGTTGCTGGAGAGTGAGAGAAGAGAAGGGGGGGGGGAATAAAACATAAAAAGAAAAAAATAACACTTTGTCTAATTCTATATTTATGTAGCCCTCAGCTTGAGGTGTTCACATAAAACAGTTTGTATTCAGAAGTGCTGCGGTGATGGTTCCGCTGCGAGGAGATCGGCGACTCTTCTGGCGCGGTTGGCGGGGGCAACGCAGCCTGATTCATTTGAATTAAAGTTACCAACTATATAAAAGGGATTCAAATTCTCACTTTCACTGCTTTGTGTTTTCCCCCTGATTGTTTTTCTGAAAGGAAACCACTAACGCTTTTCTTTTGATCAAGAACTTTGTCTTTGCATACGTTTCTATTCACCCAACTTTCATTTAAGGCAACCCTTTGTTTGATGTTGAAATGTAATTATGTCTTGTAAGGATTGGAAAAGCGTCCTCTGATGCGTTAATGATCAGAGAAATCCTACAGACTAACATCAATCAAAGACGTCTGATGACATTCAGCTATAATGTGTGTTCCCTAGACTTCTATTAATATGATTATCTTCTTGAAACATATCATGTTAAATATTAAACTTTTCTATTCAACATCTGTCTTTGCAACTATTTAATAATGTAACAAAATAATAATGTATGCTTTGGTATTCTAAACTCTGCATCTCTTTTTAATATTACTTATTTTATTTTAATCATATTTATAAAGAAAACTCACCTGAGTGCTAACATTAAGCTAAGCTAATTTGTACATTCATTTTCTCTTAGACATACAGTGTAATGTGTTTATTATATACCTATTTGAGACCAATAGTGTGTCTGATAATGATTATATTGGGGCAATTTAGAAGTAGAAAAGATCAGTTTTAATAGTGTTTGGTAAGTTTGAGGTGTCTCAAGCTCGTAAATGTTTAATTCTAGGTGTTCTTTTGAAATATATAGTGTAAATACTTCCTGTTTAGTATCTTGGGCCCTGTTTTCGTTTTTCCAAAAGCTTATTGCGGTGGCCAATTCCACAAATCTCCATTGTGTTTCAGACTGTTTGTGTATAAATCTAATTGAATTGAAGCCAGCTGCGTGGAAGAGCCGGTCTAATCATTTCAGCAACAAATGAAATAAGACTTTTAGTCGGACCTGCAACACCAGTGTAACGGTGGCATTCATGTCATCGCTGTAGAAAAAGAATATGCAAAACAGAAATACATTCCAGACCTCTGTCAGGTTTCCTGCCCACGCTGTATTCTTCTCCACTGACCCCGAACATGATTTCCTGGTGCTTAAGCCGTGGAAAACACACACGGTCGGGGTGTGCGAGGAAGTCAACATCGTGCCATATTTCTGTGGCATCTGGATGGATCATGTGCCTCTCTGCACACATATTTATTTATTTTTCCTCAGTGTCAAGGAGGCAGATGTCCTGCTCACAGGAAAAAAATAATTTGCGGTGAAAAAAAAAAGGGAGGGGAGGTGGAGGGGAAAATATATGAATATGCAAATCTTGTCACAGTGTGGAACCTTGTAATGAGTGGGAAATGTTGTCGCCATCTTTCATTATGCAGAGGTCATTGCTTAATGCCAGGCAGCTGGGCCCAGCTTCTTCCCTCTGCACCCCCCTCCCCCCCCCACCTCTGCTGTCATCTTACAGCAACTTGAACCAAACCGCAGCCTGGCACGAAGCAACACCGAGGTCATGGACACACATTCATACACAAACACCTGAATATGCTGTTCAAAGCTTCTAATTTGAAGGATTAAGACAATTATTAAGACACTTTTTGGATAAATAAGAAATTCCTCTGATGAAAATACACGTGCTGGGGTATGTTGCGTGTTTTGTTCGAGAGAATTCTGTTTATAAAACGTAACTAAAAGTTCAGAAGTAGCACGATCAGTTGTTGTTTCCTGCTTCTCTTTTGATCACCCCTCCGTGTTTCCGTACTCCGCTCAGACAGCTCGCCGCCGCTCTGTCCCCGCTCGCAACAGCTTTCCTGAAATTTCCGCTGGCGTCCGCCCGACATTGAGCTATGAGGCTAATCATTAGGTAGAGCCATCTCCCTCTCTCTCATGCACTCTTCAAATAATCCGGGGTTTGAATGCTAAAAATGTAATGAACTTCACGGTTCATTGTGTCTGACATTGCTTAATTAATGGGTGCATTTAAAGTACATAGGGCCCCAGTAATTGATTTATATGCATGATTTGCACATACAGCTGTTGGTTCCTGTAGGAGACTCATCACTCAAAAAGTTGCTGTGCAGATGATAGGCCCGGCTAGGTGATATCAAGATATTCCCTGGGCCAATCCAGCGTTAACAAAACATCTATATTAACATATTTGCTTTTAGGATTATCATACCAAACACTTGAATAAGACTAAGCATGTCAACATTTGTAGATGTAAAAAACCTTATGCCTCCTGTAAAATTGTTATATTCAGCAGAAAAAATTGAATATTGCTTTTGTTAAATTGTTCCTTAATTACTTGGTGTTAAAGTATTTAAAATCGGACAAAGATCATATTTAAAAGCAGCAACTTTACTTTGTCAGGCATTAGAAAGAACAGTCACTGCAGACAAAGTATTTTTGAGTAAATTCAAAGCCTTGAATTGAATATGTGTTAGTTTTTTGCTGCTGTAAAGAATTTCTGGACTACTCTCCACCAAAGAAATAGTCCCTAGAAAAGTGGTTGACTTGGGAAAACTCTATTCTGACAACCTGGTGGAATAAAACCCTCAACAATCTGCCGGCCCTATTAGATGTTGATAAGGAAAAAAGGGTGATTTTTGTCATTTAGGTAAAAACACAATATCTACAATTACTGTGCAGACCTAATTATTGTTGAAAGCTGCCGTTTCTCTTATTGCTCAGCCACCACCTTTGCAGTGTTAGCATTTAGCCGCCATTGACCGCAGCCTTTATGCTGAGTTCAGGCGTGCAGAGTGTGGTAATAATTATTGTTTTCTGTGGAGATCTGGAGGTCGCTGGCCCCTAACCATTACTTGGATTTGGACAGACCCTCAGTGGAGCTCAGATCAATCTCTCACCTAGAAAACATTCTCGCATATTTCTATCACCAGCATATTGATTTTTCCATGAGCAGGCCCCGGTTATGTGTGTGTGTGTGAGGTGTTTTCATGCACGCTTCAAAGGGGATGCAGCCTGCAGCCCGCCACACACACTCTTGCATGTACACAAACACAGGTGCACACACACGCATACTTTTCATTTATTCATTTCTGCAGACACCCATAGGCATTTGTGTTTGTAAAATGCACACATCGGCATATTTAGTGGCTTAAGATCTCACACACACTCCTTGTTAAAGCAGACACCAAGTGAACCATGTCCTCTCCGGGGCCAAGTGTCTCACTCTCTTTATTACACACACTAATCAATACACACCGGCCTGCTACCGAGGCCTGCCATCTTTCCTCTGCGGCCTCTCACTCCTCATCCCTCCATCCATCTCTCCTATTCCTCCATTCCTTTCATTCATCCACCTTTCTGTCTCTCAAGCCCTGAACTCCATCCATCATCCCGTATCCCATCACTCCCAAACGTATGATTGTTTTGCTCCATGGCATCTCTTTGATTCAGAGAAAGCTACAGAAAAAGAGAAGCAGCGTCACTGTCATCCATAACAGGGCCGGACAGGGGAGGGTGATTTAGATTTAAATAATGTATTAGATTTTCGGAGCTGCCATCCCACAATGCCTCACACCGCTATGAAACATAATAACTTAAAGGAATGTGTGTGTGTGTGTGTGTGTGTGTGTGTGTGTGTGTGTGTGTGTGTGTGTGTGTGTGTGTGTGTGTGTGTGTGTGTGTGTGTGTGTGTGAAGGTGAAACAAAGAGAGAGAGAGAGGGAGCGGTGTACAATATGAAATTGCATGTCTTTTAGATGCAAATTGAGTCGCGTGTAAAATGGTTTGATGCAGACTGATCGGGTCAAATTGTATTCCCGCTGTTGTTTAGCAATAAAGAAAATAGTCTTTTATCGTCCAAGTGTGTTCCTAAAAACACACACAACGTCGGGCTGCAGATTGGATCTGAAGCTTTGTGACAAAAGAGGTGGCAGAGCAGAGCGGGGGGGGGGTTTGGATAAAAGAGTGTGCAGGAATTTGTCTAAAGCCAATAATCATTGTGGTGCAGAAGAGGAGTAGCTACTATATCAAAGCTCCAGATCAATATCACATTACTTTGAGTATGGGTGTGTATACAAGACTCATCAAATTGATTATTTTTGATGCTACAATGGCAGTTTCATTTGCCAGGGCCCCCGACAACAACTACTGTTCAATTACCGGGGCTGTGTGTGAATTGAAGAAAAGAAAAAAGAAACACAAGACGAATGGATATTTATTTGACTAAAATAAAGCCTTGCCCAGGAATGGAAATGAGGAATTGGATGTCACAGTCAAGCTCTGGTTAAAAGATGACTTGTTTCATCGGACATTGAAATTTCATGAATATATTTTCCGTGGGGCCCTGGAAAAACAGAATTCATCATGAAGTTTGTACAGGCCATAATGTCACAGTGAAGATTAGTCAATTTCCTAATGTATTGTGCATGTAACGGTGGCATTGTTAGGTATATGCTTTATGACAAACTGCAATGGCTTTTGTTGCTACACAAAAAGTGTTGTTGGGCCTTATTTGAGGGCATTCAGAGGAAAAACTATACTGCATTTAGTTATTTTATGTTTCCATTTACACAAGTTTTTATTTTATTGTAAATTCTCTTGTGTTCTTTTAGTATATGAAATCTCAAAGGGGCCCTAATACGCTTCTTGGGGTTTCCCTTACCTGTAGTGTAAATGGTCTGAAAAGGACATTTATGAAAGTATATATTTTTTAAACCTGTTTTAGGGCTGTATCAATTGTTATTTCTCAGTTTGCTCCCTACAAAGTTGTCTCCTTAAATACCACAAGTCCAACTGTTGCTAAGAACGGCCTCCACCAATGAACTCCGTCTCCTAATGGCTCTAAGTCTTCAATATGGGGCCATCAGGAGAGACAAGGCGCAGCGGCTCCTTGGATGATTAAAAAGTCATTTCCTTAACTGTCCTCCCAGGATTTGCGAGCTTTTTTTCGTAAGAAAACATTAAATTGCTCCAATCAAGCATAAACGTCTCCTGCTTGTGGTGTAATTTGTACTGCTGTTCGCGTGGTGGGCGCTTATTTGTCATCCTTTTCCTTTGGCGCTTTTCCCAACCGCCTTGATCAACAATTAATGGTTGAAATTGCTTCCTTGTTACTTATGGCTGTGGAGACAGATGCGGCAATGCAACAAAAAAAAAAGAGAAAATAATTGAATCGCAGAAATGTGTAAAGACTGGTTCCAATGCATTCATACAGCTTTTCTACGAGTCCTTTTACTTTTGTAATAGTTTTGTTTGCTCTATGATACATTGGGTTATTACAGAAATACAGTACAGCACTCTCTTTCCTGTCCTCTATTCCTCTCTACCTCTCTGCTCTTCTGTCCCCCCCCCACCCTGTTCTTTTACACAATGACCTTTAGTGCTCTTTTCTTCATTGCGGGGACAGGCCTGGGCCTGGCATCTGATAGAATCAATATTCTATTATGATAGTGCGTGGAGCGTGTGGGGCTTTACAACTCCGCTGTAATAGTCTCTCTATTTCATCCCGTGGCAGCCATGGCCTGAGGGATCATCCAGGCTTCTCCAGGCTCTATGCTCCCAGCATCGCCCATTTCCATTAGCGGCGCAGGCCCCTGCCGACCAGGGGACAATCTGTTTGACCGATGGATGGGGTTGAGAAAGAGTCCAGCCCGGTGCAATGTGTGTCAATAGACTGTGTAATAGCCAGGGTGAGATGTTAGTTAAATGGCTTTCCAGTTTTAAAGGAAACAAGAGGGATACTTCTCTTATTTTATCTCAGTGCTTTCTCTGCTATTAAATCTCCCTGGGGGTGAATCCAGCTAAATCAGGTAATATGTGGACATATATGACGGATAGGAGGGACGTATCAAGCCCTCATGAGGATGAAACCTCAGTGAAATTTGTTTTAATAAATTGTCATAACAAAATTAAACTTTCCTCCTGGTGATTTGTTGCTATGACAGACAGAGGAAGGGATTTTAAAACAATAGGTGCTCCATGTTTGGACTTCTGGTGCCATGCTGCCCCCTGCATCACACTCCAGCATGTAAAACAGTTGTTAATTAGAAAAGTGTACTAGCACGGAGGGTGAGCGAGTGCTAAAGTGAAATGTTAAGCTATTAGAGATCATGGCACCAGGCAGACCTCCATAAAAGATTCATGCCATTACAGCTGCCTTTCTGGAATAATTAACTAATGTGAGTATTTTACTCAGCCAAACACTTACGCTTTTAAAAATCCTGCATTTAAATGTCATTTGGGCGTGGAGTTTGGATGTGAATTCTTAATCTCGGGCAATAAACATTACGAGGTTAACAGGGCGCGCTGAGAGGCTTCCATCAAACCTGTGTTAGAATCCATTTCACTCCAAAATGTCAGCATTCGTTGTAAAACACATTACAGCTTCTCTCTGTCGAGGAGTTGGAATGCATAATATTTGTAAAGTCACAGAAGTCAAGAACAGGCCTTTAAAGCTTATGGTCAGTGCAGACGTGCCCTTTGCAGTCATTTTAAAATGCACTACCATCTTTTGGAGAATACCTGCAGATTGCATGCCCCTCCACTCCCATTTGCTCCTGATGTATGCCTCTATTCCCGGGAAGGGTTATCCCTGACAGCACTCATGTTCCTCATTCCCCTAAACTCCGCCCCCACCTTCGTTTGATTGAGAGTTTGGCGACTGGAGGTGCGTGATGAGGCCCCGCTCGTCTCATATTCATCATGATGTAACCGTGAGCAACCCGGATCTAAATTACCTTCGTCTGGCATCATTCCAGCACATGCTATAAATGAGGTAATCGTCCTTGACTATAAAATTTGCATTTTCAAGACTTAATTGCTATCATTACATTTTTTGCGTAATTCTATTAATTTAACAGAATGGGGGATCAGAGGCTTTTTTATGGTTATAATTTGCAGTAAAACAATGCATTCGCAGAGTAGGAAAAAAAAGTCTTGAGTAGAAAAAAGGGCGAGTGGAGGATCAGGACCACTCTGGCCTCTCATCAGAAATGTCCATTATCCTCTCCATTTATAAAAAGAGGAAAAAACTAGCTCACAAAAAATGCATTCGGACACAAGGATGTGTGTTTGTGTAGGCCAGCATGACAAGCTCTCTCGGGACAGAGAATGCATCACTTCCATCCCATCATCACATTGTGTGGGCTAACTGAAGCTTGTGTCTTAATAATGCCGGGCCGGGCTCTATTTTTGCCACGCTTTTTTAATATCCCCTGCCTCCTTTGTGTGCATGTGTGTACGTGATGTCAGCTGCGCTCAGCACCGCCGTCCCCAAATAGTATGGTGGAGAGCAGGGAGGATGACACGGAACAACGGAGCCATCAACTCCCATTTGTGCTTCCCGCGGTGACCTTGCCACAGTCTGCGAGGTTCAGAAGTGAGCGAGCTAAGTACCAGCAACATTCTGCAACCCGCTGCACTTCCTCTGCTGACCTTAAAAGTGTGGCCTCCATTTGGGGGAAGGCTGAAAACACACACAGGCATTCAGCTCTGCATCTCGTTTGCACTCCTGATGCAATGTCCTACTTTAATCAAACTGCACATTTTCATTTGATAATTTTGCGCATAAACAGTTTCTCCAATCTTATAATTATTCCTAAAGCTTGTACAGAATTCGAACATGTGGCACAACTTTACTGATCAATATAAAGTGGGCTGACACAATGAATTTATTAAATGTTTATAACTTCTTAAAATGCACCAGTAGCTCAATAAATGAATAGATACATAAATCCCCTGAAGGCATTACATATGACACAAATGCAGGCAAAATAAAAGCAGCAAGTTTGGAAACACATTTTTGCCGGGCTTCACCTCCGATGTGTCCCCCAACACAAATGTTAAATAATGTTTTATTCCACAATTGTCTGAATTAAGAGCAAAGGTCAGTGTTTTGGACAATCCGGCATGTACCAACAGTACAGCATGTTACTTCTTTAGAACAAAATAATCAATATTTATGAGAATGAACATCGGTTTCCTGCAGCGATACAGTACAGCAGGAGGGGGCAGTTTCTCCCAGGTCTCCCCCTTCCTTCCTCCCTCCCTCTCATACTGACTCCGGCTGACACTGACCAGGTGGCGCGTCACACCGGCTCTCAGTGGAGCCTTCAAACAGGAAGCAGGTAAGGCCTGACACTGGATGCTTAACGTAGCGGCGGAGAAACACTGAGCTTTGTTTTTGAGCGTGTCAGGCGGCATCAGCTCAAGCTCCGGCGCGAGGCGAGGACCACGCTTCCTCTCCGGTCTCTGTTTCAGCGCCCGGGTGTGAGCGTGTGTTGCGTCTCCATAGCAGACGTGGTTGGGAGAAGCTGTCAGGTACGTACGCTCTGAACGTACCTGAGCTCTCCTGACAGAGGGGCTTTAGTGTGTGTTTGTGTGAAAGAGAAGAGGGGTGACTCACATCTGGACAACGCTTCGTGGTTGAGCTACAGCTAAAGGCCGAGCCTTATAGTCTATAAATGGAACGAATGGAAAATCATATCATAAAAGGCAAACAATTTTCTTATTCAGACTTTGAGCCAGAAGTCTCTGTGATACTACTATTAACATACACTCAGATCCCAGTTTTATTCTTATCTTTATTGTTAAAAACGTTTTTTTTCAAATATCATTCATAACCTGATTTCTTTAACATTCAATAAAACACAAATTAGTCTGTTTAGCATTTACATTTGTTTCTGTCTTTCACTAGAATATGTCCAAATAAAATAAATTACTCATTTTTAACCTGGCTTTATTAAATGTTCAGATTTAAGTTCTGGAAATGTTTGCAAATTATTACGTTTTCCATAAGATAATGCATCATTTGTATGTTTAAACCTAAAATGTTATAAAAGCGACGGTTCACGGTGAAAACACAATTCAAGCTTTGTATCCTATTCACATGTAGGGCCTTCCCTTAAAGTTTCGGCAAATAAAAAGCTTAAAGAGGAAGCACTAAAGTTCCATGTTGTGGCCGAGCAGGGTAAATCACTGTCAAAGAGAACGCTCCATACAATAACGGAGGCCTCCATAAAGCATTACTGAATGTCAGGTGTTGTTTGAGTTTGGATTTGTAAATCATGTGTTGAGTGGTTCACTCTGATAATCTCCATCTCTCAGCGCTCTAAGCTCGCCGTATTAAAACCCTCCATCTCCAGTGATTTGGTTTGCATTGCTCAATGACATTTGTCAATAATGGTTCAACACTCTTCCATGTCAACACGATGTTGAGTCACTCCTGAGCTGTGGCCAATTCAAGCTGTGTGCTCAAGATTAAGGTCTAAACAAGAAATAATACAGGGGGAAAACAGAAGTCTTTAGTGGCACCGCAGCATGTTTTGATAGTCACTGTTCAAATGTTAGACATAAGCCAAAAGGTTTAATCATTTTGTGCCTGGAAAGGTGAGGAGAAATCCTTTTCCATCTCTTAAGCAGAGCTGCAACTTGAATGCGACGCAAACTTTTAAAACTATAAAATAAATGAGTTTAAGGTTTCTTAATGCAAAAATCATTTGCTCATTCGCCTCGGTGAAAGCCCGGCTCTTTGCATACTGAAACACAGGGGCATTTTGTTGATGAAGCGCTGTACTTGACATTCATCTGTTGTGCAAATTAACATTTAATAGCCATACACATTTGAATATGTTCTTTCTTGACACAGAGAGAAACCCGCGACGTCGACTCCATACACAAGCTGAGGAGGACGAGAGATGGGTTTTGGCCGCGGGCGCTTTTTGCCCACCGCAAGCAACATTAATTGTTTTGCAAAAACTAACTGCGGCGCCCATTTCTCAACATTGTTTCTTGTTTTGTTTCCTCCTGTAAACATCTCTCGCCTCGCTTTTTATTCATCAGAGTTGGACGGCAGAAAGGAACATTTGTCGTGCCCTGGAGTAAGACCTTGGAAAAAAGGCTAAATAAAAAAAGGACCAATGGGAAGATGATGAAGGCAGGAGATGGTGTGCATTTGTCACACTTGTGAATTCAAGTTTGTGATTGTGGCACAGATGACCAGCAGAGACTGCCAACACGTGTCCCTCTGATATACAGGAGTGTACTTTTTCCAAGCCAAGCCACTGAAACCATGTTTGAATACTGAAGCACGCACAGGAGACATCCACATTTCCTATGGATGGTGATGGTGTTATACCATAACTGGCAACCCTGTTATTTGGCTCCTCTGTGCTTCGGCTCAGCAGTGTGACACCATCTGTCTACTGGGTGTTGTTGTTTGGTGCTGCTTGACTTCAGCTTGAGAGGAAGCCACTCTGCCACTCCTCAGGTGGCACGCACAATGTTTGTAGGAGTTGTCACTGGGTGTGCGAAAAGGTGGCAATAAGCCAAGGTGATGGTATCAAGAGTTTTAGCTTCGGAGAATAGAAGAGGCCCCGGTGTGTATCCCTGGAGAATTCCACAATCCTCAGGTGTGACAGATGCGACAACGGAGTCAGAGTATTTAGCACCTGGAGGTCAGGAAGAGTTAGACTCAGCAAAAGCGTCTCCTCCCGGCCAGGATCAGGTGCTCTCCTTGGGGATGACGCTTAACTGATACCAGCCCTGACCCTGTATTAAGTGGTGAGTATGTGTGTGTGTGTGTGTGTGTGTGTGTGTGTGTGTGTGTGTGTGTGTGTGAGAGAGCGCCAGAGAGGGGGCATCTCCTCCTGATTGAGACTGATGCGTGCCGATCGGTGGCCAGGCCGTGCTCAGCGGCGTCTCGGCAGTGTCAGTTGAAATTAGCAGCCGTCAATGAAAGACCCTCAGACCAGGAGGATTCATTAAGGACTGCCGCCCCCATCTTAGCACACTGACAGCCCTTAAATCTCACACCCTTGACACACACACACACACACACACACACACACACACACACACACACACACACACACACACACACACACACACACACACGCACACGCACACACACACACACACANGTGTGTGTGTGTGTGTGTGTGTGTGTGTGTGTGTGTGTGTGTGTGTGTGTGTGTGTGTGTGTGTGTGTGTGTGTGTGTGTGTGTGTGTGTGCCTGTAGGCTACAGGCACACACACACACACACACACACACACACACACACACACACACACACACACACACACACACACACACACACACACACACACACACACACACACACACACACACACACACACACACACACACACACACACACACACACAGTGCGACACCAGTAATAAATATACCATGCTGTGTGTTTACTCACATAAGCTCACCATCACTCAAATTATGACGGAGAACCATTAGAACGCGAAAGAGCCTCAGAGCTAATTGTTAGCGCACATAACCCCCTCCTTCCTCACTCCTCTGACATTCAAACTTCAAAATATTAATTTGGTCGGGATGATCCAGGTTGCTCTTGGGCGACTGACAAAATGATTGAGGAAAGGAACGACTTCCTGCCGCTGTAGCAGGAGTCACAAACACTACTTTTAATTAGGCAGCAATCTTAATCAGTCTGTTTCTGCCTGTTGAAGGACGGAGAGCTAAATATAAGTTGCATTGGGTACGATGCCTGGCAATGTGTGCTTTTTCTGCTATCTAAACATTACGTCATCAACAGTTTGAAATAGATTGAGATGCTGAATTGTCATTATTAGAGATTGTAAAACGATGAAACAGGCAGAATAGAAAAAGGTGAGTTGTGTTGACTCGGTTGTACTGAGCAGCGTTTATAGATACACAGCAAACTAAGTCTTGATTTGATTCTCAGGGCACATCCTGTCATTTACTATTTGAAGAGAATAAATCGTTTAAAATGTGGATAACGCAAGAAGAAAAAATAACAAGGACCGAGTTTCTACATCCAATTCTGTCCTCACCCTTTTTTACTCTCTATTGCAGAGAGAGTTTTCCTCACCCTCTATATGTCCATTTTCTCTTTAATGCCAAACTTTAGTTAAAAAAGATCCTTGCTGGACTTCTTATCTTGAACATTTAAATAATCTTTTTTTTATCACAACAACAGATTCAGACAGTTTTAAATCCATGATGTAAGGATGTCTTCTCTGCATTTTATCGAGTGTATTTCTCATAGTACCCTTCATACTGAAAAGCCTGTCGTACGTAATCCCATTGGCAATAATAGCAAATAGAATTAACCCTGGATATCCTGAAAGACAACTTGTGTTTCACAGGTTTTTTTAAATAGGAACAACTTGATGTTGATATCTCACCTCAACGATAGCCCCGTCCGGTTGACGGAGGAAGTGTCTGTATCTCTGTTTCTGCCCACTCAGGTACAGAGTGTACACTGCTACATGGGTGCTGGTCTCCCCCTCTGGTGGGGGTTCACCCTCCCTTGGGGGGTCATTAGGGACTGCTGAGCCTGCCAAGGGGTCCTCTGCTGTCCAGATATAGTCGTAAACTGTAACCTAATCAAGCAAAGACATTAAAATACATTATGATAAATTGATGATAATGAAAAACTCTAAGATCCTGCATAAAAAAAAGGTTTAGGATTCAAGTTTTTAATCAAAAACCCATGTACCGTATATTATAACTGGCAGGAACCCACTGAGTTGCTCATTTTATTTACATACAACTGCGTACACCAGATAAGCTCCACTGGTGCATCAGCCGCTGATTCCTAGAGAGTCCTGTGGGGCCTGATCTGTGGCAGGTAAAGAGACAGGTTGTGTTTGTGATCATGCATACAGATGTATAATCCTGGTGGCAGGCTTGTTTATGACTCTTTGTGTGTCTGTGTGTGTGTATTGGGGGCTTACACACCTGTAATGCGCTGCCCTTCTGTATTAGGGTGAGACACGGGGAGCAAGCGGAGCGTGTAACGTGTTATATAGGTCATGTAACTCGGAGTCATCCATGTGTGAAGATCATGGAAGCTCTTTCCCCCTCTGATAGTGTCTGCGGGTGAAGGCTTTAATGTGTGTTGATCATGCATTAGGCTGGATCTTATACATTATTTCAACTTAAAGGCAAGGCAACTTTGTTCATCCCTATGCAACAACATTAAATTAATGAGAATATCGAACTGTTGTTTGACATAAATCCTGTGTTCCTGCTTCAGACTTCCGGGCAAAGTGAGGCCCTTATGTCCTGTTCTGGGACTTGATAATTACTAGCAAAAGGCGCTTTCACACCAAGTACTTTGCCGAACTTAGTTCATGAGAACTTAGTTCAGCAGATCGCGTTCACACCGGAATAAGTCCCTGAGGGAGGATAAGGCAAATGAAGCCACTGACGTCACTTCTTGTTGTTCTGCTTTGGGTTTACTGGCAGGCCGAAAACCACTTCACGGCGTGTACTGCCACCCGAAGTCCCCGGCTGGAGGTCCCCAGCAGCTTCTACTGAAGCCTTCCGAGTAAATCGCCAGAACGCCGACATCTCCTTATCACTCCACCGCTCCCACGTTTTATTTTGTGTTGCCATAAGTTAGTCTCTCTCCGTTGGTGCGCGGGGCTAATGCTAATAATCTTAATGCGGCTAAATAAAATGGGGGCTTCACAAAACTTTTTGGGAGTTTTACGGGGCGTGGTTTGCAATCCGCCCAGCCAATCAGAAATGGGAACTGTTCACCCCCTTTTCAGTCCCTGCTAGAGAGCAGGTACTTTCATGGGAGAAAAAGTTCTCATGCACTAAGTTCTAGTTCCGGATTTTTTTTGGTGTGAACGCACATTTTCGGAACTATATTGGAACTATACTGGGAAAAGTACTCCGGTGTGAAAGCGCCTATTGAGTCACATACCTACACATTCAAAATTCACATGTATAAAACTATTCAAGATTCAAAGATTTAAAGGCTTTATTCTGAAAGGCTAAAAAGGTAAATCGCAGTTGTTGGATTTAAATATCTCAGTTCCAGGCTCCTCCAACAGTGCAACATACAATATAGTTAAGAAATAAGGAAGTCAAATAGTCCAAACGTGACACAATGGTGCAAGTAAATGCAGAGATAAGGAATAAGTATGTAAACTATCCCTAACTTAACGTACACTTTAGGCTAATTTGAACGCCAAATGACCTCATTTTGACCCCCCATGCTGTCCTTTTAACTTAGTCATAAGACATACCATGGTCACGTTGAAGCACCAATGGCGTTAGTAAAAACGTGCAAACAGTCTGTACGTCCATCTGCTATAGGGAGAAATGTAAGCCATAATGCAAAAGTTATCCAACACCCCAGACTCATACCAGGTAAAAGCTCATGGACCCACTCACACACACTTGGAGTAATGACAAGGAGGAAGTTTTTCAAGTAGTTTCTTAAATTCAAGGTGACCTCCTAATTGGCTGCGTAATTATGATTGGTTTAAAAATACAGAAAAAGGGAAAAAGGCAAACTCATTCAGCAGGCCGTGAGTGGCAGGGTCAAGCTGAAGGAGAGGTTTAATTTGGTGTTGTATCGCTGTCAACCCGCACTTATAAACGGTTAGCCAAACACAACTCTAGGCACTTCACCGAGAAAACAGTGGGAGCCATTACCGCACTCGTAATTGGAGACGTTGCATAAACGGCAAACCAGAGGAGAAAGGACCTCATTGTCAAAACGTCAAAGAGTCACGAGTGCAGAAAGACTAGCGAAGAACATTTAAAAAACGTGTGTGTGTGCATGTAAGGGGGAAGTAAGGACGCAAGGATGCATCTCTTGAACGCTAATTAAGACGCTCATTAGTGAAAACGCCTGAACTGCGCCTTGCCTCCAGCTTGGCCTCTGCCCACACTGGAGGAAACTGATTACCTGAGTCCTTTAAGTAATCAGCACCTCTGCTAGGCAGCAATCAGTCTGTTTGGATAGTGTGTGTATGTTGATTTGCTGCTTTTTTAAGGAAGTACAAGTGTGTGCAGAAACTCCCAGGTTCGTTTCCTACCTTGTGTGTCTTGTGGGACGATACAGTAAAAACATCACAACCATTTAAAGTCACGAATATGGAGAGAACTGACATCTTTCCCGCTGTGCTAGCCACAGGAAGTCCGGCTATTACCCTGTGAAGGCCCAACTCAAGGGTTTCATAACCCAAGCTGTACAGGGGTGATAGAAACACCATGTATTCAGCCTCCTAAGTCACTTTGGTTAACACACCTGCTCAAATCCCCCTGTTTGTATGTTTTTTGGCTTGCATGAAAATAGATTTGTCTTTATGTTAGCCATGCCACCATCCTACGCTAATTAGCACGTGAAATCCAGTTGACAAGACTAGACAAAAGCTTGAAAAGGTGTTTGTGTGTTCGGTTTGGGTGATGCCATTTCATGCAATGCACCATGGCTCTCAGGACTCATCACCGCCGAGACACAAAAAGGGAAAGAGCATTAGAGGGGCCTGTCTGCTCGACACTACTCTGTTCTGCTCTGTTGTGTTACGTTATGGTGCTAGCCTGGCTTCTAGCCCTAGCTTGAGTGCTCTCTCCACTCCACCATTGTTCCATTTGATAGCACTAAGTGACTGATTTAGGTTCAATGCCTGCATGGAGCAGACAGGCCAGCTGTGGGTTAAGCAGATAGCATTCAAGTGAGCTAACCCAATTGAAACCCAATCAAGCCGGGATTTATTGTTGGGGTCTGTATTTAGAAATCTGATAGAGTCTGCATCAGTCCCTTGACTTGCATCAGGAGAGACGGGCCTTATTTATTTTAGCGGAGGACTATAAACGGCTGTTTTCCAGCAGGGACATCAATTTCAGGATTTGTAGACATTACCGCAAATGCACACAGAGGACGGGAGGGAGTGACAGGGGCACAGGAAGTGGAGATGACACAGCTGCAAACATGGCTCCATGGCTCACAAATAGAGTCTGTCTTTCTCAGAGAAGATGCGATTTCACACCAACCGAATGATACCGTATGAAAGCAACATAAAAGCAATCAGCACTTAAATACATGTGCCTGTGGATAACTTTTTTTCTTTTAAAATGGGCTGACATGTTGTGAAAAATGCCTGACCTGTCAATCATGTTTATTCAATCGGTGCAAATATAAAGTCTGTCAAGAGATGGAGTTATAATTATTTCACTGTGGGGTTAGTGTAAGGCCAACACATAGGCACCACTGCTTCAAAAATGAAAAGGATATAATTTTGTGTTAAAAGGAGGGCCGTAGTTTGAGTTAGTGAAAGTAGAAGTTGTTGAGATTTGTTTTCTGTCTGGTTATTTAATATTTGTGTTTACTTTTGGCTCACATGCTTGATTAGCATTTAAATGTGCCTCTAACAGCTAAAAAGAGGGAGGAAAGTATTTCTGGGAATTAAACAGTAATTTTCCATTGTCCTTTACTGTCATACATATCTATATCTCCTTCATTTCGTTGGACACAAACAAAGCACATATAGTTCCAATGGGAATCACTCCCGTTCAAAAATGTGAAAGTCACCCATAGAGCCACCATTTTGAAAACACTACCAGAAGGGGGGATGCATCAGCGATTAATAAACACAAACCAACAAGGCCCCAGAGTGAGTGAGTTATCCATAGCCATTAAATATTAAGCTTTATGGAGAGAGGGAGTTTACATGTGTGCTTAAATGCATCAGTGTATGATGTATGATGGGAACACACATGTGTTTCGCTGAACTGAAGGGAGGAGAGAAGGAGAAGTCTCCACGGCCGGGCAGGCTGAGCCGGGCTGGCGACTGTCCAGGACCGGAGCCTGAGGCGTGGGCACGAACAGGCCTGTCGGTCCCCCTGATCCTTTAATGATTGATCCAAACTAGATAGCCATCATTACCATTCGTGCACTCTCTCTTCCCCAGGTCTCCCTGCCTCTGTCTAATTTTACCTTTCATTTGCATGTTCCCATGGACTAATTAAATCTTTCCTCTCTCTTTCTCTCTCCCTCTCTCTCCGTGTCCATTGGTATGAAAAATAATGCAGCACATTATTATGTATGAAATGTGAGGGAATAATGTATTCCAGTTGGTTGAAGTTCTGTAGACCCTGTATGTAATGAGCACAACAGAAGTCGACTTGCTCCACAGCCAGTGAACACCATACCTCCCTTTCCTCCCCTCTTAAAGACAAAAGCCTCCCTCCATACTCCAGCCACACACTTCACTTACCCACCATACATCCATAGGTGGGCTTTGGTTTTCTCCTGCCACTGCCGTGATCATTTTGGTTTGTAGTTCTGTCCCACTTGGCTTTAATTTACAGTGGAGAAATAATTAGAATCTCACTTTTACGAAGAGTGGAGTGAAAATGTAAACAATGCTTCCCTGCGGGCGGGTGCTTCATCACTTTGACAGGTGCATTTGAATTTGCCTGGGTGGCGGACAGGTTTGGTTATTTATGTGTCAGTCGCACATGGAAGCCCCGGCTGTGGCTGGGACTACGGCTGCGACCGAGACTGGGGAAGAGATTGGAACTCTGTGGAGAGTGGGAGATAAGTTGAGATTTGGGAGAACACTGAGGATGGTGCTGGTTCTGGACATGGTGCTGAGAACAGGGCTGTTGCTGGTCCTTGCACTCTGAAAGGTCATAGCGTATTAGGGTTAGATCCGGATGTGGATCTTGTGTGTATCTTTGGCGTGGGGATCTAGGTGCTTTACTCGGTGGTATCTTTGGAAATATATTGAGCAACAGCTGTGTATGGACTTGACTTTATCTCAAATAAAGCTTCCTAGGGTTAGGGTTAGGAATTCAGGTTTGCCCCTGTAAGAGACAGCCTGTTCAATCAAGACATGGCAATGGATGAGGCTTAATGGTCTCCATAAGGGCCTCAAATGGTGAATGACATAAGATTTTGAAAGGGAGTATCATTGTTTTGTATCAAATAAATGCTATATCAGGGCACTTTAAACTACCTAAGGATGCTAAATTGTTTAACCAAATATGCCGTCAGAATATTATATCTTAATTGTTTGTCTTTTAGAAATGGCTTAAATGCTCATAAAACTTTATTAACCACTGTATGGAAGCTACGGTGTGTTCGAACAGACCAGGTCACTGTTTTCAATATCCTATATTTCTCTATCTCTTGTATTTATTTGTGTGTAACCATTTGACACTAGATGTTTCGGTAGATTTCAAACAAAAGGCAGTCATTACACGAACATGCAGCGGGCACACTAGATAGAGCATCAATGATTATTGCCAAGTGAGAGAAGAGGTAGACGTGGTTGCTTCTTTTGTCCACAGTTCCACACACACACACACACACACACACACACACACACACACACACACACACACACACACACACACACACACACACACACACACACACACACACACACACAAACGTCCACGCTCAAACAGACAAAGCCTCACACAGTGCGAGGCAACGCATGCATGCATCTCCAGTGCCTGCGGGCGCTTGGGGCTAGGCAGCAGGGAGAGGGGGGGGGG